>NW_026945120.1:0-55000 GCF_034702125.1 Engraulis encrasicolus | reverse complement strand
GCTTTAAAGAGCTGGTCCACAGTAATACTTTCATATTCTTTCTGTCTGGCATCAAAGAACCCTGCTCCCCTGGTTCGCATCTCCTTCTCTCTCTCTTCTTTCTGTCTGTGTTTCTCAATGATCAACAGCTGAGTGTAGCGATCAGTCAGCAAGACATCCTGTCCTGGTAGGGCATTATATTCTTGTACTGTATTGTATTGTGAGACAATCCATTCTTTCAGTTTCGTTAACACTAGCTGTTGTTCTGTAAGAAAGTCAGTGAAATATCTGCTGTAAATGTACAGTAAGTAAATACATGTATGAAGACACATCATACCTGGGGTCCCCAAACTAAGGCCCGGGGCCGGCCACGCCCCTTTGACCGGCCCACTACCTCTCTGCACCTCACCATTTGAACTGGCCCAAAGTAGCAATCCTTACAGAAAAAAAGATAAAATATATATTTTAAATATTTTACTTTGTTTATCAACAGGCCTTCCCAGGCCCGTAGCCAGCCTTGTGGTAGGGCGGGATCTTTTCCCCCCGAAAGTGGACATCATTTGGCTCCCTATTCCAATGTCCCCAAATACACGAACACACTTCAAATATTTTAATTTAGACATATTATGAGTTTGCTGTGAGTTCCTGTCCTTAATTGTTTGTTTGTTGCTCCCCATTCTTAACATGAATGGACATGCATTGCTTCAAATTACTGCTATCTGACAGTTACTTTCATTGTTGGCCCAGTGTTGGGCGGTAAGAGTCGGGGTGGGGGACGGGAGGGGGGGTTCGAACGAAACCCTGGAACCCCCCCTGGCTACGGGCCTGCTTCCTACAGTTTAATTTTCACTAACCTTATGTGATGTAATGTGTAATGTGAATCACCAGAAGTTTCTTGTCTTGATAGTTTCTCATCTCACTGTAATATAAACAGGCCTACTATTTCTATTAGATCACTCATAAACTGTCAATCACCATGTTTTTCTAACATTTCCTTGCTATTTTAACATGATTATTATAAATTAAAAGGAATACCTGTGGTATTTCAAA
This sequence comes from Engraulis encrasicolus, assembly GCF_034702125.1. Classification (NCBI taxonomy): domain Eukaryota; kingdom Metazoa; phylum Chordata; class Actinopteri; order Clupeiformes; family Engraulidae; genus Engraulis; species Engraulis encrasicolus. Next base: position 53,971 of record NW_026945120.1, on the reverse strand, counting down.
TGCAAAAACATGTGAAGTACTCACTTCTTTTGCAAAGCACTTGTAATGATTAACTATTTTGTGCTAGAAATTATGGCTACACCAGGCAATGGCCTAGTATACAGCCCACATGATTGATCCTGGCCCTTGATCACAGTCAAGAACGATAATGTGGCCCCCAGAGATAAAAGTTTGGGCACCCCTGCATTATACGATACATGTAGCATAGTCATGGGTAAGCGGTTAGGGCAGGGGTCTGCAACCAAAATGTTCAAAGTGCCATTTTGGCCCAAAAAACAAAAAACATATCTGTCTGGAGCCGCACAAATCTAAAAGTCTATAAGGCGACATAGACAGTCAATACAAAACTGTATGCCTAATGACTAAGTACAAAATTAACATTCATGATAAAATTATTATTTTCCCTGCAGCGCATCTTGGAGAGAATTACGCACCACGTGACTATGTACGATAGGCCTATTGCTGTTTCAAGTGTAGCCTAAACTTCCATTACAATATGAATGTGTTAACCTATGTTGTGTTGCACTGATTAGGTTATAAGAAGATAAGTAGATATCGAGTACAAGAATTTCATATTTTTGTCTCTTCTTTTTATTTTATTTTGGAGTCTCCAGAACAAAAAAGGTGCTTCAGGCTATTTTCAGACCGTGGGGAAATTAAATGTTCTCTTCAAACTTCAATAACAATCAAGAACGCAAAAATCACATATCCTCTCTTTAAAAGGCAGCTTGCAATTACTAAAATAAAATGCAGCATTTTGGAAAGGTAGGCAAATGCCAAGTTAAGTAGCATAATGCCAGGCGTGCGACTTTCCCCCGATTTTGGCATGATTTGTCACTCGCACGCTTTGGGAATCGGGCAGATTTCTTGCTCAATTGGAGTTCAATCGTGAGTAAATTGCACAGTTGAAGCAGTGCGACCCGATTTGACACACATTCACAAATTGACAGGGAGAACGAGTTGCTCTTGAGCGCACATCCACCTCAGGTGCACCTTTCCCTTCCACATTTTTGTTATCTGCAGATTCCGAAAACAAGCCTGTGGTGTCGCACAGAGATAGCATTCTGCTCGCATCCGACCCTCGGCTCATATAGTGCGAAGACGGGAGTCCTGAGATGTGAACTTTTAAAACGTGCGATTCCCTGGTGCAGTGTGCAGGAGATAAATAATTTCACACATAGCCTACCGGTAATTTCAGCCTATGTCCGCCTTAGGTCAGTGCAAATGAGTAAAATAAATAATAGGCCTACCATTTTCAGCATGTCAAATGTAACATCTTACCGCAGAGATACACCAGCGGCGACGCGACTCAAGCGACAGAGTGTAGCAGCAAGAGATACGAGAGACTGAGGAGACTAGAGTATGTCCGTACAGGCAGAAGGCAAAGCATTCAAGCATTCCCATTGGCTGTGGTCACTGACCTCTATACAGTCATTGGCTGTCGCCGCTTGTCGCCGAACCGCGTCATAGAAAGTTGAAAAGATTTCAACTTCAAATTGTCGCGCTCGTCGCGCAAATCGCTCTAGTCTCCAGAATCTCTTTTGTCTCTCGACTCAATACAAAGTCAATTACTTCCGTCGCTCGACTCGCTCAGATCGCCGCTGGTGTATCTCTGCGGTTACTCTTCCCCCCTCAGCGATAGACATGGCGCATCAGCCATCTACATACAACTACATATATTTTAGCCATCTACACAACTACATACATTTTACTGCATAATGTTTTTGTCATGTGTTAGAACCCAAAACGTAATAACTGCCCATAACGTTATAATTTGGGCCCACTTGAAACGTAATAAAGTCCATAACGTATTAACTTGCCCATAATGTAATAGCACTTCCCTCCCCATAACGTAATAGCATTCTGCCCATAACATAATAAGTTATTATATTATGGGCAGGTTATTACGTTATGGGCTTTACACTAAAGTGATGATAAAATGATGCCAATAACGTAATAACTGCCAGTATTGTAATAATTTTGGCCCATCTGAAACGTAATAAAGTCAATAACGTAACAAGTTGCCAATAACGTCATAATATTTCTCTACCAATAATATAATAACCCTCTGCTAATAACGTAATGGGGTATTTGGCAGGTCATTGCATTATTTGCTTAACAATAGCTTAAAAAAGCTTTGATAACTGTTTCACTTTTTCAATTTTTTCATTAATCTTAAAAAATGACTAAACATTTTGTCTTTAAGAGAGGGTTGACCAAATCTGCTGTCTGCCTACATTATTAGCCTGCCCTATAATATTGGTTATTCAGAGTATACAGTATGTAGCACAGATGCAATGCACTTTACTATTTTACTGTTCATATTTCGTCTCACCTCCATCCAGTATTGTGGCAACACACAACAGTGACTGGAGATTTTAATCTCTTCTTATTCGTAAGAATTGGTCACCATCTCTATGGCTCATTGGCTGACGACCTGTGATGAAGACTCAGTAAAATCACGCCTGAAAGATTGAAATCGTGCTGGGGTCTGGGACGTCCTCTGCCTTCTGACCACGGTCCAAAGGGTGCCAACTTCACTTTCAGCTCTCTTCGGATGACTGCACGCTGTCCTACATAGAAGTGTGCTGGGTGTACGACTTTGCTGGGCGCTCAGTCAAGACGAAAGGTGGAAGTGGAAGAAACTAATCTACGAGTAATTCTGAAGCTTTCCTTCAACGATTCAAGAAGAATTCCGTTAAAGAACTGAGAACATGCATGGTATTGACTAGCTGCTTGTCCTGCTAAGTCTGACTAGCGTACTACATAGCTAAGTAGCTAACCGGCCACGCCGCCTAGCTTACAATGGTTACGCCGTCTACGGATTTGACAAAAGGAGGTGACTGGCCCTCCGGTTGTGGATTCTCTGGCTCTGAGAGGACCCGCACTGCCTCTGCATCGCCTGCCTCGGCTTTCCCCACACTCGTTATGGCGTTCACCGGTGGAAGGTGGAAGAGATGCCTTCCTATGTCTGCAGACACCTTGGAACATCGACTGTCTGTGCTAAAGTGCATGATGACCATGCACAAGGAGAGCTGCCTCAAATCAGCAGAGGAGGAGACACTGGTGGAACAGGAGGAAAGGGATGATGGCGGGTCGGACAACTCCAAACTCACACTCTTCGATCAGCCCCAGTGGCAGGAGGCCGAGCCTTTCGTTAGTCCGGACTGCGTGGTTGAGTCAGAGGAAGTAGAGGAGGAGGTCATTTCCGCCTTTACTGTCCATGAGGGCCACTACCCTCGACGGTTGGCGTTTCCCGCGCCCCACCCCCACCAAGAAGACGTTTCCCCTCTTCCAGGAGGTGTCAAGTCACGTGGCAAAGAACTGGGATCGACCATACTTGGCACGCTTGCCCACACTGGGATTCTCCATGCTGGACACTGCCAACATGGATAAAGGCTGCCTGCGATGGAAGCACGCTTCAACCGCCACCTCACCCCTCCAAGGGGGTTGCTTTGTCCAAGGCTATCCAAATAGCTGGTTCAGGCCATTATGTTGGCTTATGAGTCTAAGGGGCCTCTTCCCCCCGCTCTGGTCAGGGCCCAGTCTATGCGCGGTGTCTCCACTTCTTTGCCCCTCAAGAGGTGCCACTTTCTCTGAAGTGTGTAGAGCGGCTGGCTGGGCCAGCCCCTGCACCTCTGTCCGGTTCTACCAGCTTGATGTGACTGCTATGCCTCTGGGACACGGGATTCTGGGCTCGTCTGCCACAGGCCTTGGGTGATGGGGCGCCGTCCATACAGGGGACAATATGGAATGTCTTACTCATGTGGTCGGTCGGCATGCGATCCAGGAGTGATTGTAGACTCTCATAGAGATGGAGTAAGGAATAAGAACAATAGGACATGAATATGTCCAAGAGAGTGACTTGAAAGTGAGGTCGCGTCCTTGGGACTGCGGTCAAAAGGTGATGGGCGTCCCAGCCCCAAGCGCGATTTCAACCTTTCAGGAGTCTTCGTCACAGATCGTCAGCCAATGAGGTACTCCCATACAGGCTCCCTCATCTCACTCTAAGAACCGGGGACATATTCATGTCCTATTGTTTTCCTATTTGGTTTCTTACAGTGGTGTCTGAGAGATTGAAAGGGATTTCACATCAGAAGTGCAATGATCTGGGAGTTACTGTATATTCTTTTATTTTCTTGCAGTTTGGGCAGTTGCCAGTCTCTGATAACATCTAGGTAACGTGTGACGTCATCCGACTACAACAGGCCCGTAGCCAGGGGGGGTTCGAGGGGTTCGTTCCATCCCCTCCTCCCATCCCCCACCCCCACTCAAACCCCCCAACTATGTTGCATCCCCCCACTTTGACTGAAAGTTCATGCCCCTCACTGAAATAACCCTTTGAAATAAAATAATAAACGTTAATAAATAAACGCCTGTTAAAGTAAGGACATTAAAATGCTTGTTGTCGTTTGCCCGAGTCCAGCCTTGAGAAAGCTAGTCCAAACTGCAGTCTCACTCACACTCAAAACACAGCCACTGATCACCCACTCGCACTCGCACACAGAGAACCCCACTCTGAGCCCCTCTCATGTCTTGTCTGAGCTAGAACTAGAGCTAAGGCAGCTTTGCACTGGCTAAACAAAACTGTTGGCTAATCACCTGGCTGTTGTCAGCAACTGCTCTGAAAACAACAATATATAATGTTGACAATGTATCCCATTTTTAAATGGATGCCTTTACGAGCGATGCCGAAGGGGTGGTACAATTCGGCTCAGCTGCATTGAGCAGGATTCTCATTCGAACAGTGGATAGCCTACTATCGGATTCTGAAATGCATCTTCCATAGGAAAACAGACAGGCAAAAGGAGTTAATGTTATCCAAAGTATTTAAATTGCACAAAATAAGACAAACAAAAATCTGAATACTATATAGGCTTTCCAAAAGTTATTTTTTGGTTTTAGGCAGTAAGAACGCCTACACAGTGAGGTCAAAAAGTAGCCTGCCATATCCACAGAACTACCCAAAACCACTAGAGAGGTCGTAGGCTACCTGTCGTAAACTAGCATGAAATAGCTAACTTGTTTTAGCCAGAAAGGCAGTTTGACACTATGGATTCAGAGAGCAATCGAAAATTATGTCACTTATGCAAAAGACACATACAATACAGTATAATCCAAATGCAACTCCAAGTTCAAGTTAAAAATAAAAATGCTAAATGATCGCTAATGTTGACTGCTATCCAATACACTTGGATTAAGGACAGCTGATCACTGGCTCATATGGGGATGCCACAGCCTTGCAAAAGATAGGGTGACTATGCGCAGTCACATTTTCATAAAAACGTCTTGTGAATAGAAGTTGGACATGATGCCTGTGTGCTGTTTCATAAGGATTGTCAAATGTCAATCCTCATATTTCTCTTTGAAATGGCAAATGCATGTCACTGATGTCTTTCCACTTTCAACAAGTGTTCTTTCAAAATGAACCACGTCTAATGGAAGTCAATATTAGAGAGCCATTCTAGCCAATCAGACGCTAATAAAGTCGACGGCCGATGTCGTCCTGTGTTTCGCAATATTGTGCACAGCGATGCTGCCTGCTGCCAACACAAAGGATATGAAAGAAAATGAATCACATTTTAATCACATTTAGGAAAAAAATAATGATCAACTAACAGTGCATAGTTTAATATTTAGCTGAGATGTAAACCTTTTACAATATCTTTGGGAGTTTTAAACCAATGTACAGTATATCACGAAAGTGAATACACCCCTCACAGTTCTGCAGATTTTTGAGTATATCTTTTCATAGGAAAGCATTACAGAAATTTCACTTTGACACAATGATTAGTGACCTTTTAACAACATATTTAACCGCTTACATTTCTTGTTCACTCAGAAAAAAAACAAAATACAGCCATTAATGTTTGAACATGTACTCACAAAAGTGAGTACACCCCAGATTAGAATCCGGTAGAGAAGGGGCTGTGTTGGCTCGAATCGTCTCGAAATGAAACGAAATGAAAAGGGATGAAAAGGGGGGTCATCAGTGTGCGTTTCAATCTTTCTTTGCATTGAACTTTTACATTTTGAGTCTGCATCTGGCTTAAATAGATTGGTGTGAGATTTGAATGCAATCCTATGGAGAATATCATGATCTGCTTCAGTAGTCACAGTGCATGATGACATGCATGTTTCTTTTAGGTGTATTTCAGATTGCCAATGTTGACAGCATTCATGCATCCCCAAACCATGTCAGTCCCACTACCATGCTTGGCTATTGAGAGGATACACCGTTTTTGTAAAACTCACTTGTTTACCACCACACATGCTTGACACCATCTAAAGTATATTTGTTTATCTTGGTCTCTTCAGATCACACGACATGGTTCCAGTGATCCATATCCTTGGTCTGTTCATCTCTCTTGAGACCAAGATAAACAATTTTGCTTTAGATGGTGATGGTGATGGCTGAAATGCACCTAAAAGAAACATGCATGTCATCATGCACTGTGACTACTGAAGCAGATCATGATATTCTCCATAGGATTGCATTCAAATCTCACACCAATCTATTTAAGCCAGATGCAGACTCAAAATGTAAAAGTTCTCTGCAAAGAAAGGTTGAAACGCACACTGATGACCTCCCTTTTCATTTCGTTTCATTTCGAGACGATTCGAGCCAACACAGCCCCTTCTCTACCGGATTTTAATCTGGGGTGTACTCACTTTTGTGAGTACATGTTCAAACATTAATGGCTGTATTTTGTTTTTTTCTGAGTGAACAAGAAATTTAAGCGGTTAAATATGTTGTTAAAAGGTCACTAATCATTGTGTCAAAGTGAAATTTCTGTAATGCTTTCCTATGAAAAGATATACTCAAAAATCTGCAGAACTGTGAGGGGTGTATTCACTTTCGTGATATACTGTATATATGATGACACTCAAACTGTGAAGTGTGCCCGGTCTTCCCTAGTAGCCCAGGGACTGTCTGTTTTTATTATGTGGGCCAGTACAGGCCCTTGGACCCAGCCAGAGCTCAGCCATCACTCAGCAATCTAATACATCTATCTGGGCCAGCACTGGGTCCACAGAAAATCATTTTACAGTCTCTGGGCCAGACTGGCCCAACACGGATAATAACTGTCAGATAGCAGTATCTGACACTGCATGAAAAGAGGAATATGTGGATGAGTTTTGCACCTTAAACTGCCTCATACCTCAAGCCACAGCATTTGCGGCTCCCCCATGCCCCCCTCCCATCCCCTTCTTAGGAGAGCCTTTAATATGTAAATGCCAGTGATCAGGTCGGGAGCTGCTACAGTCAATTTCAAGTGGGGTGGGGTGGGGTGAGGTCAGGTGGGTGGGAGGGAGTGGGGGGTCGGCAGGCCTGTTTCTAGGATTTTGGGGTCCCTAGGCAACGGGATTGTTGGGGGCCCTAGGGCATTTTTTGGCCTTTTACTAAAATGTGTGTGTGTGTGTGTCTGTGTGTATGTTTGTTCACGCTGCCCAGTGGTGTTTTTCAGAATCACTAACCATTAAACCAGGGGTAGTGAACCTATGTCTCGAGGGCCCTTGAGGCCGTTTTATCCGGCCCCTGATATCATTATAATGTTTTGCAACTTCACATGAAATAGGCCTATGACATATTTTGCAGGCCTAAAGGAATCTTAGAAATTACATTTCCAATGCAATTAAGTTAGGCCTATATTCAGGGGACCTAGAAAAGGTGGGGACTGTTTTAAATGTGTCTACCTTTAAAGGTGTCTATATGTCTATATAGGCCTAATGGTGTCTATATATGCCTAAATTTCATGGGGAAATCCTGATTTGTGTTCATAGTACGGCCCCCGGAGGATTTTATGACCATGGTAGGAATTTGAAGTGGCCCTTCGAATGAAAAAGGTTCCCCACCCCTGCATTAAACCTTTCTTCTAGCCACAGCTCTGCTGTCAGTACATTTTATTATGATACTATAAGCTCAGAAATGAAGTTGATCAAACAATTCGGTGCTAACATTTAAATGAACCGAATAGAAATCAGAATAGAAACATCTGAATGATCTTTCTTGGACATAGCCTACATTTTGAAGTGACCCTTTGAATTAAAAAGGTTCCTCACCCCTGCTTTTGAGGAAAAAAACATCAATGTGCTTGGCCACTCTGGTTTTTTAAATTATTCTGAACTAGCAAGGATTGTTCAAGGAAGTTCAAAACAGACTGTCTCTGGTTAAATTAGTTCTACACCAAGCCTTTAGGTGGCAGTACAACTAATTCGCACAATGCGAATTCCACACACAAGCCACAAAGAAGCCATCTACCGCGGTCAACAACACCGACCTATCTGAACAACACCACGCACTGTCTGTGTGGTTTCACTGTTACAAGTTTCTTGGCGATATGGGGGAAAGTTCCTCACATACCAACGGAAAATGGGCTTCACATACATGTAAGTAAATTTTACTCAACTGTGGTTTAAAGTTTCAGTACTCAAGAGCGATTGAATAGCTCCTCTGAACACAGATCCGCCATTGCTAAGTTGTAGCACAAGTCCCCTCAATGAATGTGACTACTCTTGTTGCTGCTGTACGCTAGTAAATTCTGACAACTTGCGAGCATCGTAATGACAAAATGCAGTAGTGAAACGGTGAATATGTTAAGTATACTTGTTGATGGAAAGTTGTTTGACATTGCTCGTTCTCAATTGCCTTTCCCCTGCCTAAAGATGATTCCCAGTTTGTCGCTCCCAGCGCGGTTCGATCCCCAGTCGGTTCGCTCCCACTAGCCAGACTATCGAGCCCACCGAGCTAGTTATCTTTTTGATGTTAGTTTTTTTGTTACGTACCCTAAACCTAACCCTTACCTTAACCCTAAACCTAACCCTGAATTGCTTGTATGTGGTAGTGTATGATAATACGAGAAATGTAATCGGGTGGGATAGAACGCCTGGGATTGATAGAATCACCTGGGACTACACGTCCGGGAGTGATCTTACATGGGAGTGACCATCTCCCAGCGCTTAAGATTGACAAAGGCTACGTTAGCATGCTATTGCGTTAGCTCATCAACTAGTTGCTGGGCACTGCTCATTTTTCACGTCTGCCCGGCATTTCGCTGATGAACTAACGCTTGGACGTCTTGCCAATGTATTTTACAGCGGCAAAAATGCATCTAGGCGACGTTGGCAAGATTGGTGTGCCGTCTGGGTATGTTGGTTTTCAGTGCTGGGCAGTAGCGAAGCGACTAGTTTAATTACATTCCCTAGTAGCTTGGTCGTAGCGTCATTACTCGACTAACGTCCCTGTAGTTAGGAAAGAAATAGTTTGGAAATCAATGTGAAATACCCTGGCATTTGCAACAGTAGGCAACCTGTCCTTAAAAAGTATGGGTCCTCAAAACACCACTTGTTGCACAAATAAGTGTTGCAATAGAGCACGCCACCCCGAAATCAATGTGAAATACCCTGGCATTTGCAACAGTAGGCAGGCAGCATGTCCTTAAAACGTATGGGTCCTCAAAACAGCACTTGTTGAACAAATAAGTGTAGCTGGCCTCTTCAAGAAATTGAAATTATGCATGGTCACTTTTTCTTATTGTTTCACGTGGAGGTCTACTGACATTGTATAAATAATGTAGGCTAGTTTATGTCCATGTATTATATTAGGACCCAAGGTTAATGGGTTATTCTGTTTACCATGTTTTCACAGGCTGCTGTCTCATAATATGGCGAAGACGAGTCACTTGAAGGCCTAACAGCTCTTATGAGGAGCAGTCTTGCCATAGAAGACTGAAAGAATGTAAGATTAACTTCTTTGTGACCAATATGACTTGCTCATTGATACATTAGCTATGTCAATATGAGATGCATGGCGAAGTATTTAATTTATTTGTCTCTCTTCTAGGAGCTGTAGAAACAACAGGGTGCCTGCTGCAGTATGACGAGGACGCCCTGATCATAGAAGGTCCAGTGTCTTGGCAGGGTGAAATGGCACTGATATCGGTATGTGGTGATATCAGTTAAAATTAATGAATTAATTGTCATATCTGAATAATGTGAACACTGGATTTACCACACACTCACACACACCCTAGTCCTAGATGATACAACCAAGGTTACTTTTACCACAGCTCTGGCACTGCATCAAATTTCTTTTCTTTTTTATAGAACTGGACAGGTCATTTATTCGTTCCCCTTGTTTTTTGCAGTGTCCTGCAGGATGCTGTGTCCTGCAATCCTGTGTGCTGTGCTACAGACGCGTGTGGAGGTCAACCCGAAATGGGCACAGTAGAGTGAAAGAGGGTAAGCTTAACCTATAGCCTACGTCAGGGTTGGGGAACCTTTCTCATTCGAATGGCCACTTCAAATTCATCCGAGGTGCCATAAAAGTCCTCCAAGGGCCGTACTATGAACACAAACCAGGATTTTCCCTTTCACTTTAGGCCTATATTGAAGGCAGCCACATTTAAACAAACGCCAACTTCAGGTTCCCTGAATATAACTTAATTGTATTGCTAATGTATTTTCTAAGATTCCTTTACAAAATATGTCATATTTCATGTGAAGATGGAATTGCATTAAAATTATATCGGGGGCCGGATAAAACAGCCTCAAGGGTCGCAAACGGCCCTAGAGACATAGGTTCCCCACCCCTGTCCTACATTGTCAATATGACTTGTGCTACTTTATAGATAAGTTGTCAATGCTGTGCATTGCTATGTTTTTTTATTTATTTTCTTACATCCTACAGATCCTGGCAGGGAGACGGTAGTGTCCTGCAGGATGGTGATGGGCAATCTTACAAGAGACCACAGAAAACTGATATAGTGTAAGATTATCCCTGTTGGGCTCAATATGTCTTGCTTATTGATATATTTGCTATGTCAATATGAGGTGCATGACGAAGTATTTATTTATTTGTTATTTCTACAGCTCCCAGAAGTGAGACTGAGTGCCTGTTGCAGTATGACGAGGAAGCAGTGACCAGAGACCTTCAGTAGACCCTGCTGGCATGATTGGCGGCTGAAGAACATAATCAACAGCAATGTTTACTTTATAATATTGTACATACCTGTATAGTCTGCACTAAAATGCTGTACCTGTACTATTTTTCCTCTTACTTTCATATTTACCACGTATTTACTATGAATTGACAACTTTTACTGAAATCCATTTTTGTATGTGCCCTGACTAAAACTATCCTTAAACCTAACCTGTCAGAGGTGTAATAACAACCTGCTCTTAGCAATGTGGCAGCAGTCTACTTGGATGCAGCGGGGAACATAGAACCCTTTTTTTGAAAAAGCATTGTATGTTTCTGAGTTTTATGAATTGTGCCCTTCCCAAACCTAACCTGTCGTAGGGGCCTATGAAATCCGTTTTATTTTTCCTCATTCAGTTTTTTTCTGATTTATTTTTTGCCAAATTGTTTTTTTTTTTTTACATCTTATTTTCCCCTTTCATCCATCCCCCCCCCCCCAAAAAAAAAAAAAAAAAAATCTTAGTTATTTAGTTCAAACTGGTGTGTGGACAGAGCCAACCACTCATGGTTGAATGGTAGGTAGAGAAAAGAAAAGTAAAATTACCTACTAGCTTTTTGTAATATCAGCCCTCAAAAATATTCCAGGTAATAAGGTAGCTGTATTGTAATTGTACATGCGCATATATTCTATTAAATACACGTGACGCACACACCCAACTAGAAGGCGAATTCACTTCTGGTGCATTGAAGTTGTTGGACTCTGGCTGCATCAGGTTTTCTCGAATACTTGGCTATATTGCAACGTGCAGCTTAGAGACATTTTGGGTCACGTTATATGTAGGCATTAAATAAATAGCCTCGCAAAGTCCCTACCGTCTACCGTTTCACTCAAACACATGTTTTACAAGACGGCCGTTTTCTTCTGATGGTGACTTGACCCTTTTTCAAAGTTGATGCTAACTTTTAGTCACTATGCACGGAGAGCCGCCCGTCTTTTCTGTGTCGCATCGCATTGTCTTAACAGACGGTCAGGACAACGCGTTTATGCCTGACCTCACCTGTTCGACTTGGCAAAATTTGAGTGCTGTTGAGTATTAAGATTTCTTCAATGCTCTGACGGCCAGTGTTAGGACGTGGGAGACAATCGGAAACGCCGCTTGGGAGAGAGATGCGTGTTTGTTTCTGAGTTGTACATTTGTGACCTGAGTAGGCTACTGTACATCACTGCATATAGCCTAGAGTATATTGTTTGCAGGGTATGTGTGTAGTTTTAAATTATGTATATTTATGAAATGCACGGTTCCTGTCTAAGTGTGTGTACATCGTTTGGTGTGATATTAAAAGCATTTAAAAAATTCATTTTCATTTCATTCATTTTCATTTTATCAATAAATTCACATCATGCATGCTGAAGCCCCATCACAGTGCAGTCTATAATGATGTGAATATAATAATGTGAATATACAAAGTAAAATCAACCTAGGTATATTAGTAATAATAATTTTTGCATAATTATACGGACCTACTGTATAGGCCTACGGTATGCATAAATTAATCCAACGTGACCAATAGAAGGTCGTAGCTGCCGACCCTGCTAACCAACAGCGCAGCTCTTTTACTTTGAGTCACGTGTCTTTTTCGTCCAATAAGAGCAAGGCTAGTCCGCGTTCCGGGCTGGCTGTCATTGCCTTTCATGTTAATCGTTGGGCCATTAACACCCTGCTGTGAGACCTCTCCACGGCTTTGATTCGCTTCCGGGCGATTTACGTGTCACCAAAACTGTTAATTTCGCATTCTCTAAGCGCTCAAAATCAGACGAAAGTTAGGCAAGTCCGTGGGCGATTTGGGACGAGTTCATTGTCACAAATCCCCCTTTTCGTGCTGTGTGAGCCAACACTGGGCCGACACTATATGGGGAGACTCACGACAAACGTATAACAAAATATGTCTAAATTAAAAGATTTGAAGTGTGCTGGTGTATTTGGGGGACATTGGAGTCGGCAGCCAAATGAAGTCCATTTTCGAGGGAAAAAGATCCCCCCTCACCACAATGCTGGCTACGGGCCTGTACAAAAGCTCTATTTTATGATGATCAAGTTTAGAAATACATGTACCGTTCTTCTTCTATTCTATTCTACAATGTGCATTTATATTACAATATATCAGAATCTACAGTATGGGTGTATCTCCCATAGATCTCTCTCTAGGACCCCATGCATTCTGCACCCGCTCACAAGTGCCCCTAGTCTTGCAGTAGTACTGTATGTGAACATTCTCGTCCTCCATTAAAAGTTCTCTAATGCCACTCACCTGCTTCCTGTTTGGCTGTTGTTGCAGCTGAATTCACAGGGCCTGCAGAGTGACAGGAGAAACGTAAAATCTGTTGTAATGTACTTTCAAGTCACCATCAATTAGGGCTGCACGATTAATCCAAAATAATTGAAAATTGTGATATAATCATGATATCGATGTCGTGATTTCAATCGGGATTTAATCTTGGCAATAGTGACCTGCCTTTGATCGTCCTTGAAGCCAGAACATACTGATATGCTAATCAAGGCAATCCCTCAAGGGTTAGCAGTTCTAATTAAAAGTCACTTATCATATAATTTACCTAGTTTTACTCCACTCTCTTCAGAAATAATATTAAATGGCATTAATATAATTGATAAAAAATGTGACAACAAACATGTACGTAAATCTTTCTTTTAGAAGCATGTACGCAAATTACTCCTAGAGGTTTTTTTTTCTCAATCCTTAAGTTCAAGATATCATTTGGAAGAAGGTTTGGCTACTACCTCATAAATATTGCATTACGAATGAAATAAAAGAAACTTATTTTAAAATTCTCCACAAGATTTACCCCACAAATGTATATATTTCCAAATACAAAGACTTAAGTTCGAATTGTTCCTATTGTGATAATGAAAATGAAACCCTTGTACATTTAATTTTTGACTGTAACATAGTGAAACATTTTCTTGTAGACCTTAGCTCTTGTCTTTTTTCACAGCAAGACCATTATGTTTTTGTCTTAAAGATATTTACTTTTTCTAATACAACTCAATTGACCATTCTTTTGAAATTTTAGTGAACTTCTTCCTTTAACATGCTAAGTTTTTTATTCATAAGTAAAAATGGAAACTTACTATATTGATTTTTAGAAATATCTCATCAATATCATCTTTTCAACTCTCTCAAGCTTGTAAATAGTAAGAAAAAATATGAAATATCCTTTAATGTATTCCTCTTGTTTGTGTTTGTTCCTTATTCGAGTTGCTCAATGTAACCTAACCAAATCGTCCATATTTTCTATATTTACTTGACCTTGTATGCCTTATTGTTATGTCATGTCTTTGTCATCATTCTTTTATTGCAATAAACAAACATACTGATATGCTGGTGTTTCTGGCCAGAAATATGTCCACCTACGTGTCATGCTATTGCCCTTTACATAATTATAACAATTCCATTTTATTTTGTTCATCCGGTATATCATTTTTTTCATGGTTATATTTCATTTTGTTATAATTTTAAATAAATTCTGGAAAAAAAAAACAATAATCGTGATGATCGCGATTCCAATTTTGACCCAAATAATCGTGATCATCATTTTTTACATAATCATGAAGCCCTACCATTACTGTGTGAATGGCCATTTTCAAGTGAATTTGCAATCCCTTAAAATTATTGGAAAACTCCACCATCAGTCTGATTTAGCCAGAATGTGGACTGGCCACTCACCAAAGAGGTCTTCAAAGAGGGCAGGATCCTCTTCTCTGAGGAGAGAGAGAAATCTCTGACAGGCTGATTCACCCTTCCTCCACAACATGTCAACAAGGCACCTCACTTGGTCCCGAGTCACACAGTGTTTTTGCAGAACCTCATCTTTCTCCCACATCCCAATCACAGCAGGCCTGCCAGAGATGCCCTGCTGAAGGCCATCCAGTACAGCTTTCAGAGAGGCTTCACCAATCCTGTTGATGAGCTCCCTGCGAGCCTCAGAGACTCGTTCTGTGAAGAAACATTTTTCATAGACTCAGGAAACATAGAGGTCATCGAGACGTGGTATTTGTAGGTTTTGTAATATTTTGTGATGTTTTTGTTCTGTACCTCTGGCTTTAGGTGGAGATCCCGAATGTGTCGGTTCTTCAGTGCCTGTGTAGAGACATTTTGTTTAAATGTTTACAACACCTCGCCTTGAGAATATGCATGTTCATAAACCATTGATCTTAATCTTACCAGTTGCCCCAGGACTGTCCTTGGTTTCCTCCATGTCTCTTTGGGTGTCCAAGAGGTCTTGAGAGGGGCTCTCCTTACTGCCAATTAGAGATGATATTTCAATTAGTTTTCGATTGTGGAATGCTATTCTGTCCTACAATGGTGGAAATTACAGCATGAAGACTCTAGTCTAGCCTGACTCTCGCCTGCACATATTCTATCATTGACTCAAGCCATGGGCACTAGGATTGGGAGCAACCGCCACGTCAGAGAGTGTTGAATGTAATTTCTTCTTAAGCATATTTCTCCACCTTTATTTCCCCTCTTTATGCGCCTTGTAGTACGGTCTAGCACCACTAGGAGGAGCAAATTCAATTTGCAGCCGCTAGCAAGTACCTTTGTCAGTTGACGTCCCTGTTTGTTGGTCCAAGGCGGCCATATTGATCAAGTCAGAACGTGAATGTTGTTGGACGTTAATCAAATTGTGTGGTAAAATACTAGCCTGATAAACCAGCCTAAATGTGAGATAGGATGTGTAATTTAGCCTGGCCCCGATGAACGATATATCCGAAGATTGTTGATGAGGACCACCGATTGTCTTTCAAAACGTATCTGTGCCTAAAGGCCAATGCTCTGACCAATCAGCGCAACTGACAATTACTACCATCAAAGAACGTGGATCCACATAAAAATGGCAAAAAAAAGTCCTTCTTAAAAATGAATGAGTGTAGAACATCTTCCTGAACACGTTTCTACAAAAACCTCGAGTCTAATTAGAGCTGACATCAAACGATAGCTGTTCAATCATTCTTGTTGTTGTGCTTTCCCCAGCATCGCAAGTTTCGTTGTCACTCCCTCAAAACCCTGCCCGCCTTGATTCAAAACAAATATTTGCGCTGTGATTGGTTTGCTAGATTCAGGGCAATGTGGCATATCACTTCAACCGATCGATGCTAGACCAGTGGTAGACAAAAAAAAATGCCGTCCAGCGGGTGGCGCTAGTTTACTAGGCTAATAAAATACCTTTGTTTTTATTTGAACTTTGCTAGTGGTTAAATAAACATGACCTGTGTAAAAATGACACGCTGATTTCAACCGACTATAGCGTGTGTCCAATATTCCTTTAGAAGTTAAGGCCTGCTCCACAAACGCTCTGTGAAAGGTTAGGTTTAGGGATGGTTTTGATCAGGGCATGATTTCGCAACAAATTAGTCAATCCCTGCTTATTCGTGGCTCTTGGCAAAAGTAAAGCAGCAGAGCCATGGCTTTACGGACGGATTAAGTTTAGGGATGGTTTGGTAAGGTTACAGCAGAGGCTTTTCCGCGCTTAGCAATAAAAATGGGCTGTGGCAAAAGAAAATCGCAGACACGTTGGAAAACTGTGCAAACCTCGTCACAAAACTGCATGAAAGTGCTTTACCGTTGCATTTGAGGAGCACAACTTCACTTGAAAAGGCAACGCCACACCAACACACAGAATGCACTGCTGTCAGCTTGCAACGAACTTGGATGTGACCCTATCAATATGGCCGACTTGGACCAACAAACAGGGACGTCCAACTGACTACAGTCCGCAGCCAAAAGTTTCTCGCCGCTAGGGGCGTCTCGATTTCCAGGCTAGCAAAATAGCATTGGATGTGGGGGGAACTTTGAACAGGACTGGTCGTGCACGTCAACGCGGTCAGTGTGAAAGACTGAGAACACATCACCCTAGACTCGGGGGGTAACACCACTGTCTTCTCGCTGCCACTCCGCCATGCTCTGGTGAGTAACTGGCATAACTAGTCAAAAATACATGACTTGAATTTCAGAGCATGCTCTCAAAATAGTTAGGCATGACTTGAGCTGCGGGCCATTTTTTATGCGATATGTAGCAAAGCTCATTTCTAATAAACGCAACCAGGTCTGTGTGACAGCAAATACATGTGTCAGATCGCCATCAGACCTAGTAGCTAGTGCGGGTGCTAGTTACACGTATGTGGATGATAACTACAACATGTGGATAAAAATAAGAACTCAATTGTGGCAGGTCCGTTTTAGCCACCTAGATGGGATATTTTTTTAAACCGTAATTTTGAAATGTGCTTTCTAAAACTCTGTTTATGAGTAAACGAGATGCCAAAACCAATGTGCTTTCAAAAATATCCATATACGTGTAAACAGCTTGTAAGTGTTTTAAGTCTTGCCAATGCCTTGTGTTGATTAAATAAAACAGAAGACTCCCCACTTGGGTAACACCAGAAAACAGCAAAAGCAGTCAGATAGTTACCAGGGGAATTAAGATGCAACACCTGACTGTGGATTACATCATATAGCATAGTTGTACATCATAACATTACAATCAATAACAACAAATATGGCATGCACTCTCTCATGAGTTAAAATACAAACAAACAGCAACTCATTCAGTGGTATGACAATTGGCAGGGAAAGTAATCTCATCGCCCCCTGCTGGCGACATTCCAACCCCATGCATCAAATGAATGGGTTTTTTCTTTGAAAAATTACATCTCGTCCCTGACAACAAAGTAGGAAAAGTGGCAGTCATATAATGTGCATGTTGGCCCGTTTGATCAATTGATATTAAAGAACACGCTCCCTCATGAGTTAAAATACAAACAAACAACAACTCATTCATTGGAATGACAATAAGGTTTTCATATCTTATGTTCTGTCGGCAGACAAAAATGCCAGCCCTGCAAGTAGAAACAGCACACAGAGACAAAAGACAAAGACAATTGGCCATATTGCATACAGCCAGGGGGCATTTGCCTGGAGGACCATTGATGATTTTGGCCTGGCCCTATCCTCAAAGCTATCAGTCCTCATACCGCTACAGCAGGCCTATCCAAAAGAGTCAGATATAAATAAAGCATTTTAGATGTTCAAAGAGGGGATGTCTGCGCTTCAGCCTTGGTGGTGCTCACCGTCGAGGACAGCAGTATGAAGACAAGCTGGGCTACTTCTCAGTGACTAGACCCAGAGATGACTGGAGCACTCAGCAACTTTTTTAGAGGTTTTTTATTTTGGTGCACAAAATGACTGACGTTTCGGCGCACCTGCGCCTTCCTCAGAGTAAAAAAAAAACCTCTAAAAAAGTTGCTGAGTGCTCCAGTCATCTCTGGGTCTAGTCACTGAGAAGTAGCCCAGCTTGTCTTCAAACCATTTTAGATGATCAAAACAGCTCATATTAGAGGACTAAACATGTTGACACACACAGGCTTCATTGTCTCATCTTCATTAGGGAGTGTAGTCAGGACACCATTCATGTAGACCATAGCTCCCCTTGGTATAAACATGCATTCATGTAGACCATAGCTCCCCTTGTATTGGTATAAACAGGCATTTTGCACACAACTGTTCCAGTGTGCACTCACCCCCTCCCCCCTGCCATGTTGCACTTAAGAAACAGTGATAACCTTCCCACCTTAGCCTCACATTACAACACCAGAATTAAGAAACACTGATAACCTTCCCACCTTAGCCTCACATTTACAACACCAGAATTAAGAAACACTGATAACCTTCCCACCTTAGCCTCACATTACAACACCAGAATTAAGAAACACTGATAACCTTCCCACCTTAGCCTCACATTACAACACCGAAATTACTAGGAAAGCCAAAAACATCACCTTTGACCCTACATATCCAGCACACCATGTACTGTATTCTCGCTCCTAACTTCAGGGAGAAGGTACTGCTGCATCCCATGCAATACCACAAGCCATCCGCCATTTGAATATGCATACAGGACTTTACAGTCACTTCACTACCTGGCCTTCTCCTGCTCTGTGTTGGCAAACCAAAGTAGGCTACATTCCTAGCAACTGTACTTTATACTGTTCACACGGCTACAATAACATAAACTTGAACCCCTCTCCCCCTGTGTCATTGCAGTTATTCATTTAATCATTGTAATGATTGTAATCTTTATGCAAGCTTTTAAAAAATATATACAGTACATCGTCACAATATTGCCATAGTTAAAATCCTAAAACTATTAGGACATTAATTTTTGCCCCTATTGCCCGCCCCTAACACACATACACACACACGCACGCGCACGCACGCACGCGCGCACGCACGCACGTACGCACGCACGCACGCACGCACGCACACACACACGCACACAGACAGACAGACAGACACACACACAGAGAGACACACACACACACACACACACACAGGCCCGTTTCTAGGATTTTGGGGGCCCTAGGCAAAGGGGTTGTCGGGGCCCTAGGGCTTTTTTTTTGGGGGGGGGGGTAGGGCTCCTGACGGGGCAGCCACGGCGCCAGAATTTCTGTTTCGGATGGGCCAGACCATTTTTGGATGGCACTTCAGTCATTGTCACATACTGTAGCCTACCAATACAACATCATGTCACATGGAAACATAACCTTAGACAGTGTTGTGGCTATGCAGGGCAACACATGCATGAAGGCCAATGAATGCATTAAGAGCACGCATACACCAGCATTTTTTTGGTGAGGAAATGCAATCTAGGTATTATGATAACTAGTCCCTCCAGTTCATTTTATGAAACTTTATGAAGAAAGACCTGGGAAAATATAGCCCATTCCATTCAGTAGGCTCATCTCAAATGAAAGTAGGCCTATATGGCCCAATCAGGGTTTTTTTTTACCCTACCACGAAAATCATGATCTGCGGTGCCAATCACAAATAAAGAATGGTCTAATCTTTCCAACCACTTTGAGAATCTAACCGAGGGTAATCCGTTTGTGCAAAACGAAATATTGACTCGTAAAACAATAGGCGTAGCCTACAGTTCAGAAACTCAAGGCTGAGAAACGAATGAGCAGGCACAGTGGGGTTGGGGGGATGTGATATTGGTAAGCCAGAATTCTGTAACCAAGCCAAGGGGGCTCTCCCCGACTATATAGCCTATTTTTTCGTATTGCATCCATCACGCACTTGAAAATACAATCCAAATGTTTGTGTTATTAGTAGTACCGCAGCAAACACGAATAGGCAGCGACCAAGGATCACTGAACAACCTCCGCGGTTGACAACTGTGTTATAGGGACCAATATCCCGGTGTCCTTACCTTGCGTTGTCTTGACCGCAGAATGTATCCCAGAATGTATCCCAACCTCTAACTGTAATCCACGCGTTTCCACAATCATGGTCCCAAATTCCAATGTGTAGCCTAATCCCACGTAATAGCAAGAAATGGACTATTGTGCTACAATTTAGCTATCCCACTCATCGCACTTGTGACTCCTGTTATCCGATAGGCATTACATTGTTCATTCGTTTCTTCTTGCGTTTGTCCACATCCAAAACAGTTCCGTGTCGAAAAAAGGTGCGTTATTGAACAATCGACGTTTGCAGTGCTTACAGCACGTGGATGTTTTTGAAAACATATGTAAACTGTAGCCTAAATGAAGCATCTCGCTGTCTGTGCGATGTCAACTGGCCTGGGACAGTCTGGTGGTTTGGCAGCAGTACAGAGAGTAGCCTGTGTCGTCTTCAAGATAAACTTTTATTATAAAAGCAACTGTCTCCAAAAATGTAATGTAAACTGGCGTCTGCGTAACATCCAGTGAGAGAGATTGTGTCGCTCCATTTTCAGTTTGTATTTGCGTGGAATATGATGCTTGAACCAATTGGAAGGGGGGCCCCCTCCAGATGGGGGTACTTTGACTAAATTGTCGATGCGCTCGCTGTTCGGCAATTGACATTTTCACGTTGTCGCTGATGCAAACCTATTGGAAGGGGGCCCCCTCGAGCAAGGGGGTATTAGGGAGGCGCTGTCGCTTCCCTCGCAGCAGAGCCCTTCATACAGGCGACGGTGCCATATTATGAAGCTATTTAAAATCGTCACTGCTGTTGGGTACATAACCTGTCGTCCTTGGGGGCCCCACCTACTCGGGGGCCCTAGGCAACTGCCTACATTGCGTACCTTAACGCAACGGGCCTGCACACACACACACACACACACACACGTACACTGTAGCTTCACATACCTGTGCTTAGATGACATGTCTTCATCTCTGAATTCAGGTAGGTCGCCATCTTTTGACTTGTCACTCTTCAAGGACACCAAGCTCTGTGCAGATGACTCTGGTGTCTGTGACATGACTCTGTGGAACAGAGAGAGCAACATAAGAGAGAGAGAGAGAGAGAGAGAGAGAGAGAGAGAGAGAGAGAGAGAGAGAGAGAGAGAGAGAGAGAGAGAGAGAGTCTGTTTTATTGTAACTCATTAAATGTCTTGGTGATGTTTGCAGTCTACTGTACCTGCAATGTTCAGGTTCAGGTTCAAGTCAATGTGTCCAGGGATGCACAACATCCTGACATGAGCAGTATGTTTATGTATTAGATTGACTCTAATTAAATAACGTGTAGAAACTGTCAGTAGTCAACATTCCATGAGTGTTTTTGTTTTTGTCTTTTATGTGGTGGTGTGGGTTTTTTTGTTTAGTGACTATGGATATGCATGTGTAACATGTAAGGTATAGTTTTGAATTACTTGGAGGTGTGTATTACGTATTATGTGTTATATTTTGAATGTGTAAGGGTGGGATTTATTAAACTATGCTCTTTCCCACTCCTTTTCAGGTGTGTTAAGTGGAGTTTCCCTATTGATATTATTTTGTATTGTTGACCTAAATGCTGTTTCTCTAATTTGTCTCCCATAACATCTGAAATAAAGTACATCAAATCAAAGCAGATCAATCATGACCTCTCCTTCAAGTCCTTTAAAATCCCTTGAATGTAAGGCGACCCGGTGATGACCCGAATGACTTTGAACTTCAACTTGATCTTCATTCCGAAATTGTTTATAATCCAGGTGGTGTAATAAACCCAGGAACATTATATATCATTGGAATGCTTAGATCCTCAGGAACACACCTATTGAACATATTTTATGTGCATTATTATCAACTTATTACACAATGTCACCTTTCAAATTTGACCCTCCCAAGCACCCCCCGCCTGATGTCTCCCTACCTTCCTAGGATGAGTGGACATCTAAACATGAACATATCCTTATCCCCAAGAACAAAATGTCTGTTACAATCCAAGGTTCATGAAAGTGTATTCTTTTTTTTACTTTATTTCAACCACAAGTTGTACAACTCCACTCAAACTAAACCATTTTATTGTGAAAAATAAAAAAAACGGTCACGTTTTTTTCCCTCAAGAATTGTGCTGTTTTTGCCTACACTTCCATATATTTCATATGATCAATGGTATTCCACATGATCCCCAGACCCTGCTGATTACGTGGGCACAACTTGAGTGGCTCTGTGACATTCCCGCCCTGAAAGACAAGCCTTAGAAGAGAAGTAGGCAGGTCATGTGCTTTGAATGACTGCAGCTCCCTCAAAGCAAGAGCTAGAAACTCCATTCAAAGACTGGATGATAGTCTAGAGTCCTGGTTTTCAAATGAGTGTTACACCCAGGGACAGAGGAATCTCAAATCTGCTCAAGAATGCCCCTTTCTTCCCATATTTTTACTGTACATAGTATACAGTACCGTACAGTACAGTACAGTAACCTCTCTGTAATACTAACCAAAAGGCATATCCAACTAAGTCAGATGACTGTAGAACGCCTAAAGGGGTAAGCTGTCATTTGAGACCATCATGAGGCTTCTAGCTGAAAATGTTCTTGAACAGTGAGACCTTATTTGTGGGGTGCATTTTGACTAATCAAAAGGTCTACAATAAAACACATGGCAAAACGCATGTGCATATCCACACATAATTGTCTTGGGAAAGGTCATATATAGCTGGAAAAATATCTCCTTTGACAAACAGCTTCTGTAGACCTGTGAGTAAGAATCAAATTTGTTTCCAAAGCAAAATGTATCAGCTAAACTCCTGAAATGTAGTAATTTCCAAGAATTTCTAAAACCGCTTGTCAGAAAAAAAGATGTTCAAACCCCTGTATGTCCTTGGCAGTACATCACAACATCTTCCTGTCACTTTCTGATTCTACAGAGTCTCTACTTTCAAATGGTACCAGCCACTTCATGATAGGTAAAAGTATGCAGGCACAGGAACCATCTACGTAGACATTGTGCAAAACCTCAAAAAAACTCAAAAATAGCCCTTCCTTTAAGACACCTTATTTTCCCCTCAGGATTAATAATTGATACTCTACTCTACTCTCTACTCATTGTATAGGCCTAATAATATAGAGGCACAAAAGATCCAATTATAGTTCAAATGAATTCTTTTTCTAGTTTTGAATGTGTTTTTCTGGACAACACCAGTCAGATGGGCTATACAGCCAGGGCCGGATTAACACTTTCTGAGGCCCGGGGCTAATTACCCAGATGGGGCCCTTCATATCATGTTCTGACTTTCTGTGATTAATCGCGATTAATCGCATAGCGCGCAAAACCCAAAAATAATAATAAATCATAAATAAAATAAATAATAAATAAAATAAAAATATTTTTTAAATTAATAAAATAAAATAATTAATAATAATTTGCATATGTTCTGTGTAGATAACCCATGTAGATCTAATATAATATTCCACAATGGAAATGTAGGCTATTTGCCAACCTATCAGTCTAAATGTAGTAGGCTATATGCCTATCCAATGTAGGCCTACTAATGAAACAAATTATTGCATACAATATTACACTAGGGCTATTTAAGATTGTAGGCTACTGAAACTGATATATTAGAAATTATAAACTCAAATTAGGATGGTCTACATGGGCCTACAAGAAAAAAAAAAAAACTTGTCACTTAAAAAAAACTATATGTTAAAACGGCTTGCCATAGGCGTGCGTCTGTGAGATATGTCCCGCCTTCTCTCACTGTCAAAGACTCCCACCTTCTCTCTTATCTGTCGCTATTTTTAAGGTGTTTCAGCGACTAGAAACTAATTGACTGTCTGTTGGCAATGACAGCAATTACATATTTCAAAACAATCACGTTGACATGACTAACACTATCTTAAATGCTGACGAAGTCGCGAAATCATAGCCTACCATGTTGATGCAGCCTACTATGCACGCGCAGCGCCAAGTACGTAGATACCAAAAGGTTGCGTGAGGAATGTAATATCTCGCGGTTCGCTTTTTGATCAGGGCTTTAGTAAGTCCGCGTGGCGTTATTGACAGCTGATAGACAGCCAGCACAACAGTACCCTTTTCATGCTGACCGTACAATAGACTAACCTTGTGAGCTGCAAACGCGAGCCACATGCTGCTCGAGAGGTAGGACCAGAACTGTGTAGCCTACCGAAAAAATCTTTGCTGGTGGTAGCCGCTACAGCAGGCTGACTACTCCACAGGTTGGTTAATTTGGATGTTTTCTGTAATAATTCTTTGGCTCTTTCCTTTTTTATTTCTACTAATTTTCGTTTTTTTGCTCCGCTCTCCTGTTTCCTATGGCTCGACATTTTCGCTCGTTTTCTTTTTTTTTTCTTCTATTATTTTTTGTCATTTGACATTCCGCGACCGGAGGCCCCCCCTAGCGGTGATGCCCGGGGCTGCAGCCCGTTCAGCCCATTCTTTAGAGACGGCCCTGTATACAGCAGCAGTCAGCTAAGAGCAGGAAACAGGTCCATATGAAAATTTGAATATGGAAAAATGTTGCCTGGTCTGAGGAGTCTCAATTTCTGCGGTGACACTCGGATGGTAGGGTCAGAATTTTGCGTCACCAATATGAAAACATGAATCCATCCCGCCCTGTATCAGTGTTTCAGGCTGGTGGTGTAATGTTGTGGGGAGATACGTAGTACTACCAAAGAGGGTGCAGTAATAAAGAGGAATCAAAACCCGCCCACCCAATGCAAAAGAGAGTGCAAAAGTGTGGTCTCCTAAGTGGGCGTTGTCCCCTCCTTCTTCTTCTCTTTTTGAGGTGTTCGCACAAGAAATGTGCTACCGTCATCTACAGCGCTAAGGGGACTCCATTTATTCTCAACCTCAGGATTCCGAAGGTCTCCTAACCGAAGGTCTCCTAAAGGGGCGTTCACATGGATACCAGAAAAGAATTAGAATGACGTATCTCTGTCTATAACATCTCTGGTACTAGGCTAATTGAGAATTCTTGCAATGCCACAGCCTACCTGAGTACTGTTGCAGGCAGTTAAGGCAGCTCTGCAAGCAGCCAAAGAGAAATAATAGCCTACAGCACCAGAGACCCTGGTGGCAGGAGGACACACAACAATAAATATCTCCTCTGGCATTTGAACGTTAACCACAGTATTGTTCTCAGACGACACCAGAATCAAAAAGACCAGATTTTTATTTTATTTTTGTCTTTTTGAACTAGTGCACTACTGTGAGTTTAGGACAGAGGTGTCAAACGTAAAAGTTAATCCGTAAGGTGTTCGTGTTTTGGTTACATAGAAGGTGTTCGGGTCAATTTGACCCGGGCATATAGAAAAATAATGAAAAATGAAAAAAAAATCATAGTTCATCTTCATCCTCATGTTCCCCTCACCCTGCATGTGAATTTCTGTTTATTTAGCCTACATTTTGAGAGTGGGAGATACAGAGAGATAAAGATAAGGAGACAGTGAAGAAAGCTCTCGGATTGAACCACTAGTGCTCTTATCGTGCAAGGTTGAAACATTGATGCACAACTGAAGGACCGAACAATATCTGCACTCCTTTTTCCACATACTTCACCCTCTGCCTTGTCTACTCAACATGTGATCACTGTTGTATCAGAGAGTTTAGAAAATATTGATGTATAAGTCCCCCAAAGTGATACCGGT
The DNA here is from genome assembly GCF_034702125.1 of Engraulis encrasicolus. Classification (NCBI taxonomy): domain Eukaryota; kingdom Metazoa; phylum Chordata; class Actinopteri; order Clupeiformes; family Engraulidae; genus Engraulis; species Engraulis encrasicolus. Next base: position 28,116 of record NW_026945120.1, on the reverse strand, counting down.
CTAAATGACCCGGAAACACCTCCTCTGTTAGAGAAATGTACAGGGGGGGTTAGCAAGGGGGAGTCACTAATTATTATTTTTTTCAGATTCATATTCCTCACTGAAAATAAGCCAAAGCCATGGAATATCAGTGTGAAAGAATAATAACTGATATGCTACTATTTTTCTCCAGCCAAAAACTGAAAACAGGTCAAAATGACCCGAACACCTTACAAGGGTTAAAGTAAATTCATGGTGTAAGTCCAACACTAGCACATGATATTTCATAGTAGCTGTTACACACTGTAGCGGCGCTTACGGGCGGGCACTGAATAAACCAAAGTTCAGGCGCCAGACAGGCCTTCAAATCCTGTCACTAAATTATAAGCAAGCTACCGTCAGCAAGTAAATAATAAACAAACAAAGGACAATAAATCAAGATATTAAGCCACACGTCTTTATCTTCACCACATCAACCAAAAACAGACGTGCATTCGATCACCATAATAAAACATACACACCAGCCGTGCCGGTTCTCAACAATATCAAAACGTACAATAACAGTCCTCGGACCAAACAACTCGCTCGTCAGCGAGACAACCCCAGAAACTCAAACAAAAGTTGTCAGTGTGTGTATGAAGGAGAAAAGAAAAAGGATATCAGTGTTTGGATGTAGGGGAGTGCGTTATGTGCGTGTGTGCATGTGTGTGTGGTTGTAGGAGAAGCAGAGCGAGGGTCCACTGCAGCGTGGACTCAGAGCACATTATTACTCCAAGGAAATGATTCGGACTCACAGGTTTTTCTGGAGTGGCATCCAGCAAAACCCAGCTTGACTGGCATCAGCCATTTTGGATATAGGGCTCTACAAAAAATTCCCCACATTTTTGTGAGGACCACCACAGCTCATTTTTTTATTTAACCTTTATAGATGACAAATCCGGTGAGAAACTAACCTTTCCTCTCCACAGTCACGGAACTTCCATAAAAGACCCAACTATATATCCATTTCATTAGTTTTTATTCCATTCCTGTGAAAACAGTCACACACATAACAGACCTACGTACAGTAACCAAACACACAGCCAAGCACTATAAAACCTCACATCCGCGCACCCAAAGGAAGGATGAGAGAGGAGGAGAGGACAACACACACACACACACACACACACACACACACACACACACACACACACACACACACACACACACACACACACACACACACACACACACACACACACACACACACGCTGTGCAATAATCGGTATGATGTCTTGTGTGCCTATTGTGTGTTTATTTAGCCTACAGTATGCTGCTAGACACCTTCATTTCCTCAAGGAACCCCTCTCTCATGCGCAACAAAATGACAAGAAGCATACGCTATGTTTAACTAAAAGCAAATAATACCACGGAGATGTTCGCTTCCTTTGATACACGTAGCGTCTGTGTTGGTAGATTTTTTTGTTGGCCTAATGATTTTTTTTCACATGCACGGCCATGCAAGGTGGCATCCAATGGCGTGGGCTTTCCAACTTAGTTGCACCAGGACTTAGAACATTTCAGAGGCCAACTGACAGCTACGCTCACACTACTGTGACAGTCAGCTCTCCTCCTCTGCCCTAGTCGCCATTTCGTTCCACAATCTGCGTTAGTCCAGTTATTGAATCAGGCCCTCGCAGCTTCAAAAAGGCAGCCTGTTAGAGCAAGGTTCTGTGTCGGTGAATGCTAGTAATAATAACATGCCTAATAGTGACGTTAAAAAATTTGTAGTGGTGGAGCAAAAGAAGAGCAGAGGAGGAGAGTTGCCTGCCAGAATAGTGTGAGCTGCGCATAGCTGACAGTTGGCTGGTCGTCTGAAATGTTTTCAGTCCCGGTGCGCGCAACAGCATGGACTTGCCGCTGCTTCGGAAAGCCCACGATGGTAGGCTACGTCATGACAGTGTTCATGGGTAATGTAGGAAATATCGCCGTTTTAACGTTCATCATACAAGCAGCGGTTTACCGTTCATAATTTACTACTGGGGCGCTACTAGCCAAATTGGCGGGTAGGTCATTTTTTCTACTAGCCAAAATGGAATTTCACCAGTGTTTGCAATACATCCGGGCAGCTCTCTCTCTCTCTCTCTCTCTCTCTCTCTCTCTCTCTCTCTTTCTCTCTCTCTCTCTCTCTCTCTCTCCCCCTCTCTGTCTTTCTCTCTCTCTCTCTCTCTGTCTCTCTCTCTCTCTCTCTCTCTCTCTCTCTCTCTCTCTCTCTCTCTCTCTCTCCCTCTCTCTCTCTGCCAATGAGGTGCTATGGCAAGACAGCCGGGCAGCTCTCTCTCTCTCTCTCTCTCTCTCTCTCTCTCTCTCTGTCAAGGAGGTGCCACGGCAATACAGCCGGGCAGCTCTCTCTCTCTCTCTCTCTCTCTCTCTCTCTCTCTCTCTCTCTCTCTCTCTCTCTCCCTCTCTCTCTCTCTCTCTCTCTCTCTCTCTCTCTCTCTCTGTCAAGGAGGTGCCACAGCAATACAGCTGGGCAGCTCTCTCTCTCTCTCTCCCTCTCTCTCTCTCTCTCTCTCTCTCTCTCTCTCTCTCTGTCAAGGAGGTGCCACGGCAATACAGCCGGGCAGCTCTCTCTCTCTCTCTCTCTCTCTCTGCCAATGAGGTGCCACAGCAATACAGCTGGGCAGCTCTCTCTCTCCTCTCTCCGCTCTCTCTCTCTCTCTCTCTCTCTCTCTCTCTCTCTCTCTCTCTCTCTCTCTCTCTCTCTCTCTCTCTCTCTGTCAAGGAGGTGCCACGACAACACAGCCGGGCAGCTCTCTCTCTCTCTCTCTCTCTCTCTCTCTCTCTCTCTCTCTCTCTCTCTCTTTCTCTCTCTCTCTCTGCCAATGAGGTGCCACAGCAATACAGCTGGGCAGCTCTTGAGTGAACAACACAAATGACTTGATTCACGACATTGGGAAATATGAAAGCATTAGTACAAGTAAGTTTAGCCATCTACAATATATTTGTCCTTGCACATAATGCAAAATAACTCATCTAACTCACGTTCACATGCAGCAGACACACATTGTTTCATCAGAGCGGTGATCCTTGCATGAGTGAACTCGACAAGACACAACAACACCCAACAAGGTGCACTAGAGTTCACAATCTGGTAGATCCAGATTCCAAACATAACGCACAGAGGCCTGCCATGATGTGTGTGTGTGTGTGTGTGTGTGTGTGTGTGTGTGTGTGTGTGTGTGTGTGTGTGTGTGTGTGTGTGTGTGTGTGTGTGTGTGTGTGTGTGTGTGTGTGTGTGTGTGTGTGTGTGTGTGTGTGTGTGTGTGTGTGTACTGTGTACACAGGATGAGCCACTTTTTACTGTAACTTGTTCACCACTGCCTAAGGGAGACGGAAGAGCAGTGGTATGTTTTTTTTTTACCGAATAGGGCTATAGACATACAGTAGACTTTAGGTGTGTGGGCGTAGACAATTAGACATACAGTTGAGGACGATATTACTAGCCCCCCTCCTGAAATTGGACATATCTCTTCATTGATCATTGAGAATGATCATTATTAATAAATGTGTGTTATTCTGGAAACAAATACACCATGGAGATAGTATCCAATAAGTTAAATTTGGACTTTTCCATTTTCACAATGAGTTTAAACAAAAAAGTGTAAAAATGGCAAGGACAAAATTATTAGCCCCCTTATCATTAATAGTCAATACAGTGCCATTTATGAACAAAAATTGACACCAGGCACTTTGATTAGTTGCTAACTATGTTGGCACATGTCCTACCAGGGATTTTGGCCCATTTTTTTCATGGCAAATAGTTAAGCTGGTCCAAATGGCATGGATGTTGAGGATGGACATTCATTTTCATTACTCTTCAAATACTATCTAAAGGATTGAGGTCTGAACCACTCCATGACCATGGTTTTAGTATCCTTGAGGAACATTTGAACTATTTTGGATGCAAGTTTTGGGTTATTATCTTATTGAAAGATCCAGTGAAGATCTTAGCTCCCTCTATGAGCATATTTTTGCAAGGTCACTTTCCACATTCTATCATAATTTTCAGTTTTTATGGTGCCGTACACCCAAACAAGGTTTCCTGTGGCTGAGGCTGCCACAGAATGATGCATCCGCCACCATGTTTAATTGTGGAAACCATCTTATAACGATTCAAGGCCTATCCCTTTCTTCACCTGACAGAAGCAGAATTCATGCATCAAAGCAGGTGCAATTGAATATCATCAGATGAAAGCAGAGATGTTCAAAACTCATTTTTGACTTTCAAATGTTCACAGGCAAAGCTCAGTAACACTCTGATATGCACTGCCTTTAGTAAAGGGGTTCTTCTGTGATGATGGCCCCAAAGCCCAATATGATGACAAGCCCTAACAACTGTCTTTCTTGGTGGGGGGAAAAACTCCAGGTGAGGCCAGGTCAATAACAATAATCTAGGCAGATGTCCAATGCTTCTTTGGTCTAATGAGGCCAAGCAGTTTCTACAGTTACACACAGTGGTGGGGCATCAAGTTTAGTCTGTTATTCAGCCTCAGACACAGGGAGTCTGGGTCTGAATCTGGATTGCTGGGTCTTCCAACAACATTGTAACCCAAAGCATACATTTAGATTAGTTCAGAGGTTCTTCAAGGACACTAAAACCATGATATTGGAATCACCCGCTTATAGTCCAGTCCTCAATCCCACTGAGAGTCTGTGGTTAATGTCTATGCTCAGCATCCATGCGATTTGGACCAGCTAGAACACTTTGCAGTGAAGAAATGGGCCAAAATCCATAGTGGGGCATGTGCCAACCTAGGTAGCAACTTATCAGAGCCTGTTGTCAGTTTTGGTTCATAAATGCCGCCATATTGACTATTAATGATCAGGGGGCTAATAATTGTGTCCTTGTCATTTTTGCCCTTTTTTGTTTAAACTCATCGTAACAATAGAAAAATCCAAATTCAACTCATTGAACATTATCTCCATCTGTGTATTTGTTTCCAGAATGACATAAACGGTTAATAATGGTCATTCTTACTGAGAAATCAAGAGAAATGTCTAATTTCAGGAGGGGGGCTAATAATATCGTCCTCAACTGTAGACAGTACACATACAGTACATTACACCTAGAGTACCAATACAAAACAGCCACCACTCCTGTCACATCACACTGCCACCCAGGGGGGGACAAAGGGGTATGTTGTACCGGGCCCAGGGAGGTAAGGGGCCCAGCAATGGGTCCCCATTACATTGTATGTATTGGATAGGGGGCCCTTTCAGATGAATTTGTCCTGGGCCCAACAAAAGCTGGCAGCGGCCCTGCAGCCTCCAGCCTGTAGTCTATACACACATAAAAACATGTAGATGACGCTGGATTTCTCACGTCTAACCTGTGGCTACCATTCCACAAAACAGAGTCTAGTCTGAGATTGTGTACGGAGGCTATAATGTTGTTCACACCAAAACAGAGACAAAGTTGCCTCAAGCCACCAAGAAAGTGAACCAATCAAAATGTTTTGTCATTTTAACTGACATTCAGTGCCAACAACTCTAATTACTTTTTCTAATAAAAGATAAACAGTTTAAGACGAAAGCACAAACTCACGTTCACATGCAGCAGACACACATTGTTTCATCAGAGCGGTAATCCTTGTATGAGTGAACTCGACAAGACGCGGCAACACCCAACAAGGTGCACTAGAGTTCACAATCTGGTAGAACCTGATTCCAGACATAACGCACAGAGGTGTGTGTGTGTGTGTGCAGTGGTGTGGAACAGGGGGGGAAAACCCTGACTCATTCTTAGGGCCCAGCCCTCCTATGGAAAATGTTCCATGGAAAATGTTCCCATGAAAGGGGTTGATCCTGGGTCCCCAAATTTGGTGCTACACCCCTGGGTGGGTGTGTGTGTGTGTGTGTGTGTGTGTGTGTGTGTGTGTGTGTGTGTGTGTGTGTGTGTGTGTGTGTGTGTGTGTGTGTGTGTGTGTGTGTGTGTGTGTGTGTGTGTGTATGTGTGTGTGTGTGTACACTTGATGAGCTACTTGATGTTCAACACTGCCTAAGGCTCGCACTGCAGATTGCTCCAGATTGTATTCTGCTCCGTACAGTTTGTACGTGCTTGTATGTGCACCAACCCAGCCCTCATCTCTGACTCACACCCTGTCAATCATCCCTCTTCACCCCACCCACCTTGCCAATCTCTATATTAACCCCGCCCACACCCTGTCAATCATCCCTCTTCACCCCTCCCACATTGTCAATATCCATATTAACCCCGCCCACATCCTGTCAATCTCCATATGAACCCCGCCCACACCCTGTCAATCTCCATATTAACCCCGCCCACACCCTGTCAATCATTATATAAACCCCGCCCACACCCTGTCAATCATCCCTCTTCACCCCGCCCACACCCTGTCAATCATCCCTCTTCACCCCGCCCACACCCTGTCAATCATCTATGTTAATGCAGCCCACCCTGTCAATCATCCCTGTTCGTCCTGCCCACACTGTGACAATCGTCCATTTTATCCTCGCTCCCTCCCTGTCAATCATCTATGTTGATTCCGCCCACCCTGTCATCCGCTACCGCCATCCAAGGGAACTCTATTTACTTCAAAACTTGTTGGCCGTTGAGCCTACTTCAGGCGACTCTTGCATAGAGACAAGGAGTAGTGTGGTGTTAAGTCATTTAAAAACCCTTTATTTTAACTGGGGTACATAACTAAAAACGCCAACCGGTTTCAACCACACAGGGTCTTCATGATGATTTTGAAGAATGGACTTTGTCATTTAACTTCAAGAGCACCAAGAGCATCGGAGTATACTGTCTAACAAAGAAGAGCGCTCAGCATCTCTACCTTATTGCAACTCTATTTACTGTCAACCAATAGTCTCCACTGGTTTCGTAACCAAAGGTCTCCTAAAGGGCCATTCACCTGACGTAACATGGATGCAGGACATGTACGGGCTAGATGTATGGGGTATTCAGGTAAATTGGGCCGCTGTTTTGCATGTAAGTGAATGGCCCAAAGTGGCCCAATTTACCTGAATTCACACTATTTTACTAAAATAGATGATTCTTTGCCGCCTTGTTTGGAACACACAGGTCTTAATCAGGGCTTCGTCTCCAGACAAAGGTGTATTGTGGACCGCACAGGTCTTCATCAGGGCTTAAGCTACGTACACACACATTACTAGCTTCTCGCTTGGTCGCCTACTCGCCACTCTCTCATGGACCGTTCGCTGAAAGTTCCCGCGGCTTTAACTGCCAATGTACAGGCGAGAAGTACCGAACTCTGCTTTCCAATTGGTTACTCGCTTACTCGTATCGCTCAAAGTTAAAATATTTTCAACTTGGGGTCCACCCACATCGCATCACTTGTACAGTATTCACCTACTCGCCAACGAGACTCGCTGGAACACATTGACATTCCATTGACTTCATTCGCTGAGCGAGTAACAAGTACTGACGTGTGTGTACGGCCCTTTAGTCTCCAGACAAAGGTGTATTGCCTCACCTATATAGTGGCAGAGTAGAGAGTAGAGTAGAGTAGAGTAGAGTATCGTTTATTGATCCCAGGGGGAAATTAAGGTGTCAAGTAGCATACACACATAAATAAAGACAAAGACATTGTCCACAAGACATATCCCACATATTTACACTTAAAATAATCATATCTATACTGTAGCTCACTGTTGCATACTTATTGCCAAGGCATCTCTCTCTCTCTCTCTCTCTCTCTCACACACACAAACACGCATACACATACACACACCAAAAATATAAAGTGTAAAGTGTCCACAGTGTTCACATGTGCCTTAGCTAAGTGGCACATAGTAGCCAAGACAAGGTGGCCATAAAGTGTCCAGGAGTGTCCATAGTCTCTCTGCCTAGTACAATGTCCATTGTATTCCTTAGAAAAAGAGATGGGGGGTTAAACACAAGTCACCCCCTGTGTCACTCCACACACACACACACACACACACACACACACACACACACACACACACACACACACACACACACACACACACACACACACACACACACACACACACACACACACACACACACACACACACACACACACACACACACACACACCAAAAATAAAGTGTACATAGTCCAGGAGTATCAGTAGTCCACTGAGTCTCTACACACACACACACACACACACACACACACACACACACACACACACACACACACACACACACACACACACACACACACACACACACACACACACACACACACACACACACACACACACGCACACACGCACACACACACACGCAGCTGTGCATTCCGCTGAAAAGGAGTCGAAGGGTAGAGAGTCCAGGTAAAATAGAGTGTGCAGGAGTGGGATCTGTTTATGCAGTCCAGTCCCCTATGATGATCTCTCTTTGTGTGTCCTTCTGTGCAATGTTGAAAAGCTGAATGGCCCTGGGTACAAAGGACTTCCGCAGCCTGTCTGTCTTGCAGGAGATGGCGCGCAGTCTGTAGCTGAAAAGGCTTCTCTGGTTGTCAAAGACTGGGTACAGTGGGTGCTTGTAGTTGTCCAAAATAGAGTCCACTCTGCTAAGTGTCTTCTTGTAGGCTGTGGTTGTGAGGGCCTCCAGTTTTGTGCCTACAACAGACTATGCTTTCCTCACCAGCCTGTCAAGCTGTCCAGCGTCCCTCTTAATAATGGTGCCACCCCAGCATGCCACAGCATAGGAGAGCACACTGGCCATGGCAGACTGGTAGAACATCTGCAGGAGTCTGTTGCAGACATTGAAAGATCTCAGCTTTCTCAGAAAGTAGAGTCTGCTCTGGCCTTTCTTGTACAGTGCATGTGAGTTGGCAGACCAGTCCAGTTTAGAGTCCAGGTGAACACCCAGGTACTTGTATGTGGAGACTGTCTCAACAGTCTCCCCCTCGATAGAGACAGGCACCAGAGGTGGGGTGGTACGCCTGAAGTCAATCACCATTTCTTTGGTTTTGGTGGTGTTCAGCCGCAGCTGGTTGGTTCTGCACCATTTGACAAAGTTCTCCACCAGTCCCCTGTACTCCCCCTCCTGTCCATCTTTGATGCATCCAACAATGGCTGTGTCATCCGAGAACTTTTGCATGTGGCAGGTCTTCGTGTTGTAGTTGAAGTCAGTGGTGTACAGGGTGAACAGCACGGGGTGAACAGCACGGGGGAAAGCACCGTTCCTTGTGGAGCTCCAGTGCTGCTGACTACAGTCTCTGATGTGAGGTCACCTAGTCTGACGAACTGGGGCCTTCCTGTGAGGTAGTCTGTGATCCAGTTCACCAGCCCCGTCTCCACTCCCATCTGCAGTAGTTTGTTTCTCAACAGGAGTGGCTGTATTGTGTTGAAGGCGCTGGAGAAATCAAAGAACATGATTCTAACAGCACTGCTTCCTTTGTCCAGGTGAGAATGCACTCTGTGCAGCAGATACAGAATAGCATCCTCAACTCCCACCTTCTCCTGGTAGGCAAATTGTAGTGGGTCTAGTGCGTGGTGAACTTGGGGTTTCAGTATGTTGAGCAGCAGCGCACGCTCGAATGTCTTCATTATATGGGATGTGAGGGCTACCGCTCTGTAGTCGTTTAGTTCTTTGGGGTGTGGTTTTTTGGGTACAGGTATGAGGCATGAGGTGTTCCACTGTGTGGGCACCTTACCCGCATGCAGACTCTTATTGAAGATGTGTTGCAGTGGCTCAGCTAGCTCTTCTGCACAGGTCCTGAGGAGCCTGGCGCTGACCCCATCAGGTCATGTGACCCCGTAGTAAACACCCACCACCCCCAGGAGTTGATTCTACAATAGAAATAGCAATAAGATTTGTATAGGACACTATCATACATAATAGTGTAGTAGGCTCTAAATTAACTTTTTCCACCACCAGCCAATTTGGCTAGTAGACATTTTTTCTTACCAGCCAAACAGAAGGTCCACTAGCCATTTTTTTGTCTCGCCAAAATGAACTAGGCTATGCGTTAGGCTAGTTATGCTTTTTTTTTTAATCATGGTTATTTTATTCAACTATTTCCACAACACAGATACTAAACACTATAGTGTGGCCTACATACTTTACATAACAAGAATATCATATACACTTTTTAATATTTTTAAACTTCTGCTTTATTTTTACCTTATTTTTACCTCTGAAAACAGTGAATCACATCACTCAAGCCACACAACAGACCTTTAATATACAATCAAACACCAAGAGATGAGAGGACAAGAAGAGGAGAGAGGAGGAGAGGAGAGGTCATCAACACACACACACACACACACACACACACACACACACACACACACACACACACACACACACACACAATAATGGGTATGATGTCTGTGTGTTTATGTAGCCTATAGTATGCTGCTATAGGCACCATTATTTCCTCCAGGAGCTCTTCTCTACCATGCGCAACAAAATGACAAGAAGCCTACGCTATGTTTAACTAAAATCACGGAAATGTTCGCTTCCTTTCCATAGCGTCGCCGTTGGTAGTTTTTTTGTTATTGATTTTTTTTTTTCACGCAGCCTACTTGCACGGTTATGCAAGGTCTGCTCTTCTTTCCGATGGCGTGGGCTTTCCAACTTAAGTTGCGCCAGGACTTAAAGCATTTCAGAAGACAACTGACAGCTACGCGCACACTACTCTGATAGATAGTTCTCATCCTCTGCCCTTGTCGCAATTTCTTTCCACAACCACTCCTTTTTAAAAACGTCACTACTATTACTGTTATTATTAGTAGTAGGCCTATTGGCCAACACAGAATCTTGCTCTAACCACCCGCACAAAACATAGGCCTACAAAACAGAAGTAGGCATAATCCACGTCCTCTTATTGAAACCCTTCGGTCAGGTCCTCGCAGCTTAAAAAGGCATGTTTTCTGTCATGGCGCGCAACAGCAGCATGGATCCGCCGCTGCCAGAGCTGATTTGGAAAGCCCACGGTGGGAGGCTACGTCATGACGGTAGTGTTTATGGGTAATGTAGGAAATCTCGCTGTATCGTTGTCATACAAGCAACAGTATAACGTTCATAATTTACTGTAGCCTTCTCGGGCGCTACTAGCCAAATTGGCGGGTAGGTAATTTTTTCTACTCGCCAAAATGAATTTTCACCCGTGTTTGGCGGGTTGGCGTGTGTTAATTTAGAATCCTGATAGTGTGGCATGAAGTGTCATTCCGTAGGATTTTTGTGCTAAAATTATTATTTTTTGCTTCATTTGCTTTGTTTGGGGTCCTACTACTGAAAAAATGATGGGTGTCAAATTTTCTGACAAAAGCTGTTATTTCTACGGAAGCTGTTATTCAGACACTTCATACCACACTATAACTGTCATTCAATGTGCAACCTCCAGTATCGTGCCTAGCACTCTGATAGCTCTTTTGCAAGTATGTGCACTCAGTCGTAATTTGAGTCACACAGGGCAAGCATGTCCCTGTCCATAGATTGTGGATTTAACATCTAGGTTGCTTTTGGTCATAGAGGGGGAATTTAACATCTAGATTGCATTTGGCCATGCCCCCATAGAGGGTGCATGTAACATCTAGGTCAGTGGTTTTCAACCTATGGGCCGGGACCCACTGGTCGGCCCTGAAGGTATTACAAGTGGATCTTGAAATCATTTTCTAAAAATAATAATCAAATTTTGGTGTGTGTTGCTGTTGATTTATTTGAGCTTTATTCTTAATAGGTTTAGAGGTGGGCCCGAACATTTTTGACAATTTCGAGTGGGCCCCAAGTTGAAAAAGGTTGGGAACCCCTGATCTAGGTTGTATTTGGTCCCATTCACACAGGGCACAGAACAAGTCACCAGCCATATAGGGTGCATGTAACATCTAGGTTGCATTTGGCCATATAGGGGGGATCTAACATCTAGGTTGCATTTGGTCATAGAGGGTGCATGTAACATCTAGGTTGCATTTGGCCATAGAGGGTGCATGTAACATCTAGGTTGCATTTGGCCATGTCCCCATAGAACAGGGGTGGGGAACCTTTTTTATTTGAATGGCCACTTCAAATTCATCCGACCTAGGGCCTTAAAAGTCCTCCAAGGGCCGTATTATGAACACAAACCAGGAATTCCCCCTGCACTTTGTGCCAACATTGAAGGCAGCCACCTTTAAAACAGTCCCCACCTTCTCTAGGTCCCCTAAATATGACTTAATTGTATTGCAAATGTATTTTGTAAGATTCCTTCACATTGTAATGATTACAAAATATGCCATTTCATGTGAAGCTGCATACAGTAACATTAAAATGACATCGGGCCGGAAAAAAACGGCCTCAAGGGCCGCAAACGGCCCTCGAGTCATAGGTTCCCCACCCCTGCCATAGAGGGTGCATGTAACATCTAGGTTGCATTTGGCCATATAGGGTGCATGTAACATCTAGGTTGCATTTGGCCATATAGGGTGCATCTAACATCTAGGTTGCATTTGGTCATAGAGGGTGCATCTAACATCTAGGTTGCATTTGGCCATAGAGGGTGCATCTAACATCTAGGTTGCATTTGGCCATAGAGGGGGGATCTAACATCTAGGTTGCATTTGGCCATAGAGAACTCTCCAAGTGTTGAATTACTGTAACTGAATTGAATTGTGAATAGTGCCACGACAGATTTAATCATAAAGCCCTCTACTGTACAACTTATCTTCATACTCTAACTCTACTCTAACTTATTAGTACACCTGTTATAAAGGCTCATTAACTTCTTATAAGACCTCTACATTACACCTGTTATAAAGTATTATTACACCTGCTATAAAGGGATATTAACCATAAGACCTCTGTTATTACACCTGTTATAAGGGTTTATTACCCTCTTATAAGACCTCTATTATTACACCTGTTATAAAGGCTCATTACCCTCTTCTAAGACCTCGCTCTACAGCGCCCTCTCAGACTACAGGCTACTAAAGGTAGCACAGGAGGATGGAGCACCAGTGTGTGTGTGTGTGTGTGTGTGTGTGTGTGTGTGTGTGTGTGTGTGTGTGTGTGTGTGTATGTGTGTGTGTGTCAGTGATTCTCAAAGTGTCGTCCGGGGACCACTGGTGGTCCTGTCAGTGCTCAGGTGGTCTGCGAGGGGATTTCTACTTTTCCAAGACAAACTAGCAGTAGGCTATAGTTGTAACATTATTACAAAGTTTAAGCTGAAGTCATATTTTCACCACAAGAGGACAGGCTTGAAATGTGAATACAAAGTAAGTGACCTGCATTGAAATTAGAAGTATCACATTAGTACTAGTCAACTGTCAATTCAGTTGACAGGTGGTCCCTGAACATTTTTTTGGGTGACAAAGTGGTCCTCGGTCTGAAAATATTTGAGAAACACTGGTGTAAGTGTATAAGTGTGTGTGTGCACATGCACAAGTCTACTGTAATACAGTAATCATACTAAAGTCAATATCACCACAACGATCTTTATTTATTTAATTGCACACATGAAACAATGTCATCATCACACAATAACCATCAAAGTGTTTTTAATCAGAAGTCAAAGTCACACATTTAAATCAGTCTTAAAGCAACACTGCCCCATTTCTTGAAATAAGCTCATTTTACACCTCCCCTTGAGTGAAAAAAAGTTTGATCTTTCTCCTGTACTTCCATTCTCTTGGTGTGGTGATGTTACTTCTAGTTCCAAGCTAGTAATTATCATTGAATCCTTACAAGTTAATGCAATTATCATTGAATCCTTACAAGTTAATGCAATTATCATTGAATCCTTACAAGTTTATGCAATTCTTATTGAATCCTTACAAGCAGGGCTGTAGTGGAGGGTAAACGCCGTTTACGCACCTCTGGAATTTAGGAAATAGCGTTTACCCACCTCTAAATAGCGTTTACCCACCTCTAAATAGCGTTTAATGGCAATTACGCACTTAATGGCAATTACGCACGTCAAAGTTCCATGCGCCTTGTGATCTGCCATTGGAATAATCCAAAATAAATTTGGTGTCATTTAAAAAAGATTGTTGAACGCTTTAGTAGGAATCATTTTCATCTGCTCTGTATTCGGGTATGTGACCTTCCAATCAGTGCCTTTCGGCTGCGGCGGCGACACCAATCAGGATCCAGGGAATATGTAAACACATACATGTTATGTAGTTGCCTGCCTGCCTAGTGCCTACCTGTTCAAAGTTAATCATCATGGATATTAGGAGATATTTGAAGAGACCATCCAGTGCTTCCACTTCCGCAGATGCCAGCAAAAGGCCTTAACCCCGGGCTTTTTTGGCATACCTGGGACCGGGGGGGGGGGGGGGGGGCGGAGGGGGGGGGGGGGGGGGGGGGGGGGGGGGGGGGGGGGGGGGGGGGGGGGGGGGGGGGGGGGGGGGGGGGGGGGGGGGGGAGGGGGGGCTCTTTTGACCCCCCTCCCCTCATAACTTAGGAACCGAATGGCGTATGACCACCAAACTTGGAGGGGATGATCTTCAGCCACAGATCTATGAATGGCATCAGTTTGGTGTCATTATTGCATATTATGACGTCATTATGACATAATTTCCTGATTTTATTGCCCAAAATGTCACCTTAATGTAGGCCTAGGCCCTATTTTCCATCTAACTTGGGTAATGCATATCAATTTTGGTTATTATGTGCATCAGACCACTTCAAATGTTCACAAGGGTGTCTGATGCTAATGAAAATGTAAAAAAATATGAAAAGTGATGATGATGAGACTTAGATCAGTGATTTTTGAGCAGATGTACCCGTCAGACAACCGTTGCCATGGCAACAACAAAAATGATAGACCTAATCTTTTGGTATCACATTGTAGCCAACTTCATTTTAGGAAAAGTCACAAAGTTTCGTAGTCATAGAGTTATACGACATCAAAGTTGGTGCGGGCACTTTTAGTTTTAGTTTTACCCACCTCTAATTTGACCACTACAGCCATGCTTACAAGTATATGCAATTCTTATTGAATCCTATAGTACCAGGTACCATACGGTTCCCTTACAAGTATATGCAAGCTCAGAGGTTGAATTTGTGCCGCTAGACTTAGACAATGCTGGAAGTAAAGGAGCAGTGTGTATGTGTGTGTGTGTGTGTGTGTGTGTGTGTGTGTGTGTGTGTGTGTGTGTGTGTGTGTGTGTGTGTGTGTGTGTGTGTGTGTGTGTGTGTGTGTGTGTGTGTGTGTGTGTGTGCACATGCACAAGCACATGTCTACTGTGACACAGTAATCATACTAAAGTCAATATCACCACAACGATCTTTATTTATTTAATTGCACACATGAGACAATGTTATGAATCATCACACAATAACCATCAAAGTATTTGTAATCACAAGTCAAAGTCACGCACAGGGCCACTGACATCTTTGGCCGGGCCCAGAACAAAGTGATCGGAAAGGGCCCCCCCAGCCCAATGGAGACAATGTAACGAGGACCCAATTCTGGGCACCCTTTCTCCCTGGGCCCGGGACAACTGTCCATCCGCCCATACACACACATGCAAAACAACCTTTTGTCATAATCACGTCTAAATCAGTAGTAAGTCAAAGACACAAACATTTAAATCTTATGTCAAATGCACACACGTCTAAATCAGTAGTAAGTCAAAGGCACACACATTGACCTAAATCAACCTTTTGTCAAGTGCACACATGTCTAAACCAGTATTATTAAGTCAAAGGCACACATCTACAGTAAATCAGTATGGCAAAGGCACACACATGTAAATTCATCTTATACTCACCTACAAAAGCAAAGTGCAGTAAGTAGGCCTACATATTTTTTTTTTTTAAATTAGACTGAAAATGGTCTTAATTACACCACCTTCATCTTGTAACAAAGCCTTATGGTCCAAATGTGGATGAGAAAAATGAGATATTGTTAAGTCAAACTTGCAGTAACTACAATGTCCAACCTCACACCAAAAGCATTTTACGGCTTCAATGTTTGCGTAGTAACTGCACTTTGTCTTTGTAGGGCATAGCAATGGCAAACACAGAAAATCCATCGCAATATCAAAGGCACACAAGTGTAAATCATATTAAATTCAAGGCACACAAGTGTAAATCTTATTACATTCAAGGCACACAAGTATAAATCATATTAAATTCTCATATACAACTCTTTTTAGTCTGTTAAAATCAACATATCACAAATCATTGTATTAATGGGCCATATTTAAACAGGTCTTTACAGATAATGGGCTATAGAAACACGATCATCATGTTCTTTACATAACATCCCTACCATATGAAAGACAGCTAACCAGCTGCATGATTTAGTTAATAATGGATCGATTTGGTCTGCTGATGCTAGCTTTTAGCCTACCGTAGATCACGAATGCCTTGAATTGGTTGTATTGGCCAGCATTGTTGTTAGCAGTTGTCCAAATGCTTCAAAGACCGAAGGCTAATCTGTTGATATTTTTGACATTCAGTTTTGACATCACATTACATGACAATACACAATGTGATTAATGGCATAATATGGACCATTTGTGAATGTTGACACTGTTCGCTTTAAACACAAAAGAACTAAGGTAAACAGGTAAAATAACTAACTATAGAACTGTCACACAAATAAAGAAAAAAAAAAGAAATAAAGAAAATGAATAAAGCTCTTATGGTGTGTGTCGTCTCCCCACATCTCTTTGGAATGAGGAACACCTGGGCCTCATAGGATTCTGTTGGAGGACATTAACACACAAGCACAAACACACACACACACACACACACACACACACACACACACACACACACACACACACACACACACACACACACACACACACACACACACACACACACACACACACACACACACACACACACACACACACACAGGTTAGTTGAAATCAGTACACACACATAATTATGTAGGCCTACATACACACTTGCACAGGATTAAATAAAATGCTTACTCTTCCCATTACCCATCATCTCAGCAGTGACACGTTAAGATTACTATAGCAACAATCAGAATAACAAATATAACATTTACAAGTAACACAGAAACACACTTACACTCCTCATCATCGGTGCAGATGAAGTTGAGTTGCTTGGTCTCTTGAAAGCTAACCCACTGGCCCCCGTCTTTTCTGACTGCTGCCACAGCGATGTCCCAGCCCGGCATCCGGTCTACATCTGAGGCGAAGTTGTCGTAGCAGACAGAGTATCCACTGACCCAGAACCAGAAGCCAAAGCTGCGGTGGTAGCGCAGGCCCAGCCACACGTGGGGAGATGAGGCTCCTTTGGCCCACCCCTCCACCCAGCGCTGGATCTTCTCAGAGGTCACAGACACCAGGTCCACATGGTGCTGTCTGCAGTACTGCATAGCCTCCATCCAGGTCTTGTTCTCACGAACCAGAACCAGCTTGTCTGGGGTAAAGAGAACGGCCATGTTGTTAGAATAGATGGCTTTAGATAGGAATGGGTGACATACTACCACTACTACTACTACTACTACTACTACTACTACTAATAATAATAACAATGATAATAACTTACCACTGTTCATAATGTTAACAGGGCTGCTTACTGAGGATGTCTTTGGACGATCTCCTCTCTCTCCACTGCACTGGTACTGACCTGCCTCTAGGGGGAGTGTGATGTTGATGGTCTGGTTGGTCTTACCCATAACCTTGCTGCCATTCTTAACCCAAACATACTGATGCCAGTCTGTGTAGTTTGTTACATTACACTTCACAGTGACGTTGTTTCCAGAGTAGAAGAGGCTCCGAGGAGACACCACCTCCACTGTAGCATCAGGGAGATCTGAAGAATGCCAAATACCAAATACAAAACCTTTACAATGTGCTGCATTAGTGGCCATAAAATAGCCCAACATTGGCCCAATGCCCTGTCTGAGGTGCTGTGAGCTGCATCTGTGAGTGTGGTCTTCACAACACAACACTGAGTCAAATGTTAATGTCTGTTGACAAATGACCATTGATTGAAATGTTGACTCACCCTGATATGTAATGGTTGTAGGCCAGCTCACTTGTGATGCATATGGGCGACCGTCTCTCAATCCAGCACACCTGTACTGACCTGACTCTGGGGAGAGTGTGATGATGATGGTCTGACTCATCTCACCAGGAAATGGGCTGAGGTTTTCTTCCCAGAAATAATGCCAGTCAGTATACTGTGCAATGTTACACTTCAGAGTGACTTTATCTCCAGAGTAGAAGGGACTCTGAGGAGACACCACCTCCACTGTAGCAGTAGGGAGATCTGACAACAAACAACACCAAAAAGTGAATGATGTGTTGCTACATCAGTTAAACATGGGCCCAAACCAAAATAAGTGTCAAATGTCATATATTTTAAATCAATGATGATCAGTAATCAGTATTGTGTATTGACTCACCCTGGTATTGAATGTCGACAGGTTTGCTGATGTAGGGTGCCACTGAAGAACCGTCTCTACGTCTGTGGCACTGGTACTGGCCTGGGAGTGTGGTGGTGATGGTCTGACTAGTCTTACCAAGAAGAGGGTTGTGGTCCTTTAGCCAGACATACTGCTGTTGGCCTGTGTACCTGGGTATGTCACACCTGAGGGTGACGACATCTCCAGGATAGACGGGACTTTCAGGAGACATCACTTGAACTACAGGCTGAGCTGAGGAATGAAGATGAACACAAAGTTCAACAACAAAGAATCTGTATTCACGTTCTGGGCAAGCTGTGACTCTAACATCCATGTGTGTGTGTGTGTGTGTGTGTGTGTGTGTGTGTGTGTGTGTGTGTGTGTGTGTGTGTGTGTGTGTGTGTGTGTGTGTGTGTGTGTGTGCATGTGTGTGTGTGCGTGTGCGTGTGTGTGTGTGCGTGCGCGCGCGTGTGTGTATGCATGTCTTTATCTAGCAAAGACCAGTGAGCTCACTAAAGCTGCACTCTAGGACTAAACACCAACTAGAAATGCACTCAGAGAGTGCAGACCTCCACCAAGGAAGCTGTTTGATAGAACAGTTGACTGTGTTACACCCTAATTTGAAGTCTTTCTGCCTCCTTTTTGTGGAGTTACACTATAGAACCTGGAATGTCAAAATTCACCCCTATCCTGCAATGGTAAAGAATCTTTTTTTTTTTTTAAATCCTGGTTCTGGTTCGTGATCCGGATCACCACCAAAATTTTATCACTTGTTCCTTTTGTCATTTCAAACAACTCCACAAAATTGCATCCAAATCCGCTCATTACTTTTTGAGCTATCCTGCTGACAGACAAACAGACAGACAAACAAACTGATAATCAAACACACCAACGTGACTGAAAACATAACCTTGGCTGAGGCAATAAACTCACTTAACCTGCAGTCTAGGGCTAAAATTCCTTTAACTCACTGACCAAGTCGGCAGATATTGATGTGACTCGCCTTCATAACAGATGAAGTTAGCGTCACTGTCGCAGTCTTCATCATTCCACAGCCCACTGGTCTTAATCCGTGCGCAGTATTGATTTTGAGAGTCACCAAAGTTGGGTTCTCCACGGGCCCAGTAGCGAAAGGAGGAGCTGCTGCTATCTGACCACACCCAGGCATCTCTGAACAGGCCAATCCAGGGATAGGAATTTGCTACTAGACCGCTAAGTATGTCTGAGTGGATCTTGTCGTTCTCTGTCTGGTTCCTCACGCTGGCCAGGTCTGTGTGTTTCTCTCTGCAGTATCTCTGAGCTTCTGTCCAGTTCTTTCCAGGGGAAACAAGCACATAGGGCTGTGCGGAGTTTGTCTCTGTAGTAAAGTATGCATCATGTTTAACTGAGAAACGAGCACAATGTAATGAACCAAAGGAATGTATTGATTTACGTGAAGAATCTGTATATGTGTGCATTCAGGAGTGAAAAGTGGAATCAGAATGCTGTCTCACCATCGTAGCAAATGAAGCGATGCTCATTAGTGCAGTAGGAATCACGCCACTTCCCCCGCTGGTGAATGCACACACAGTCTTCACCTGCTCTGCCTTGTGGCTCGTGATAATCCCAGTTCCAGAACTCAGCCTCATTCTCTCCACTGGATCCCTCATCAGCCAGAGACCACTGCCATCTTCCCTGCCTAAGCCCAATCCAAATCCTCTCCCCCGCCTGAACATCTTGGATCATTCTATTGATCTCCTCCATCTCGTCCATGTTGTCTATGGTGGCCAGTTCAGTGAACTCCTCTCTGCAGTACTGGTGAGCTTCTGCCCAGTTCTTCAGCTCTAGCACCACATGGAACTGACGTGGCACAGAGGCGGAGGAGAGATTACACACACCTGAGAGAGAGAGAGAGAGAGAGAGAGAGAGAGAGAGAGAGAGAGAGAGAGAGAGAGAGAGAGAGAGAGAGAGAGAGAGAGAGAGAGAGAGAGAGAGAGAGAGACAGAGAGAGACAGAGAGAGACAGAGAGAGAGAGAGAGAGAGAGAGAGAGAGTATTTTTTAAAGAGTATTGTGTTTAAAAAAATAATAATTATAAGAATAAGAATTATTATTTATTGTGTTCAAAGTGAAATGTGTTTAAATAAAATGAATGATTATTATTTATTATATTATATTACATTTAACTTACTGTCTTTAAATAAAGCATAAACGTAGGCAACTCAACTTAATCTGCTCCACTAAGTGTGTGTGTGTGTGTGTGTGTGTGTGTGTGTGTGTGTGTGTGTGTGTGTGTGTGTGTGTGTGTGTGTGTGTGTGTGTGTGTGTGTGTGTGTGTGTGTGTGTGTGTGTGTGTGTGTGTGTGTGTGTGTGTGTGTGTGTGTGTGGCAGATGGGAACAGATGGGAACAGATGGGCCTCATAGGACATTAAACACACACACACACACACACACCCACACACACACACACACACACACACACACACACACACACACACACACACACACACACACACACACACACACACACACACACACACACACACACACACACACACACACACACACACACACACACAGATAGGCTACTGTACCTACTTAGAGTGAGCAGGAGGAAACACCACCCATGAGCCATCACTGGAAACAAAATGAAAAATAAATAAAAACAAGATTATTTTTTTTAAATTCTTTTTTATTAAATAATAATTTAATAATAAATAAAATTAATAATTACAAAAATGTATTAATTAATTATTTAATTCGTTTCTATTCTGCAAACCATAGAATTTGTCTATTGAATAAAAAACATCTCATATTAATAACCAGCTGGTTGTGACCCCTGAGAGGATTCAAATGTTGCCATGACTCATCATTATGTCCTTCTCTTATTATCTTGATGCCCCCGTAACTCAGACATCTGGCAAATGACGTAATTGTTGAAAGAAAGAGAGAGACCTTTAAAGAGCCTTTTATTAACATCATTCAGCCATCATTAGCACAGTACAGCCACTGCCCAAAAGCAGACCAACACCCCCCCCCCTCCTATATGTTCACAATCAGCTCTCTGCCCCCGCCCCCCCCCAACCTCGCACAACAGAGAGAGAGAGAGAGAGAGAGAGAGAGAGAGAGAGAGGAGTGAGTGTGTGTGTGTGTGTGTGTGTGTGTGTGTGTGTGTGTGTGTGTGTGTGTGTGTGTGTGTGTGTGTGTGTGTGTGTGTGTGTGTGAGTGAGTGAGTGAGAGAGAGAGAGAGAGATAGAGAGAGAGAGAGAGAGAGAGAGAGAGAGAGAGAGAGAGAGAGAGAGAGAGAGAGAGAGAGAGAGAGAGAGAGAGAGAGAGAGAGAGAGAGAGAGAGAGAGAGAGAGAGAGCTGCAGGCGGCCACGTTGTCGTCACGGTTCACCGAAAAAAAAAACAAGTAGGGCCTATTTGGGATTTGCATTGCGAACCAACTTTCCGGATAACGAACGCTAAGATCTGCGGTGTGAACATGACGGCTGGTTCACGATTATGTGCGGGTGTATTTATGACAGATCTCTACTGCACCCTACAGGCGAAGTGTATTTATGGCCGCTCTCAGCAGCACATTTGTGCAGATTAATTGAATGTGTGTGAATTATTTATTTATTTTTGATCTTTGTGTAAACGTGGTCTTATTTCTCTGTTCATCAAAACACTGGGCTATGTGTAAACGTGGTCTTATTTCTCTGTTCATCAAAACACTGGGCTATGTGTAAACGTGGTCTTATTTCTCTGTTCATCAAAACACTGGGCTATGTGTACATGCTCTGATTTGGGCTACAGTATATACATGGACGACCATCTGGATACTTTGCTCGTAAATGTGCGTTACGCCCCTTTATGGGGCAAAATCAAACCAAATGTCTCATTAACTTACATGCTATATCGGCTACCCTAAATGAACACAGTCCATGCTTCAGCCACGGCTGTTTAGCTATATTATTAGAACAGCCAGCAACACAACACATTTTTGGCATGTTGCGCGTGAACAACGCTAGTCTACAGGTCCTTATCTTTCGTTTATTCTTCTCCAAACACCACCAATTGACTTGCATTGGCTTTCCCCCCAATGTTTTCCCCCAAAAAGGGCGTAACGCACATGGAAAACGTCACGCCGTTCATGAGTATGTGTAAACAGGTCTGACTCTGACTCCTCCCCCTCACCTGTCCTGTCAGTGGAGAGCTACACCTGTCACTCTTTGGCTGCAAGCCCAACCTCTAAACACACACACACACACACACACACACACACACACACACACACACACACACACACACACACACACACACACACACACACACACACACACACACACACACACACACTGTCTATCTCTCTCCCCTCTCCCTCTCTCCCTCTCCACCATCCCCTATCTATCTCTCTCTTCCTCCCTTTCTCTCTGTCTCTCACTCCCTCCCTCCACCTCCTCCTCTCTCCCCCCTTTCTCACCCTCCCCTATCTCGCTCTCTCCCTCCCTCTCTCCCTCCCTCCCTCTATCTCTCTCTCGCACATGTGCTCTTTCTCTCTTTCTCTATCCCCCTCTCTATTTTTCTCTCCCTCCTTCTCTCTCTCTTTCTCTCTCTCTCTCTATCGCTCTCTCTCTCCCTCCCTCTCTCCCCTCTCCTATCTCTTTATCCCTCCCTCCCTCCCTCTATCTCTCTCTCCATTTCTCCCTCCTCTCTCTCTCCGTTCCTCTCTCTCTCTCTCTCTCTCTCTCTCTCTCTCTCTCTCTCTCTCTCTCTCTCTCTCTCTCTCTCTCTCTCTCTCTCTCTTCATCCCTCCCTCTCTTTTTTTCTCTCTCTCTCCTTCCCTCCCATCCCCTCTCTCTCTCTCTCTCTCTCTCTCAGTCGCATCAAGGTGGAATACATGTATTATCACTTGGTCAATGATTTGGAGAAATTTTCAAACGTTTGGTGTGTGGGGCGGGTGTTGTGTGAGGTTGGGGGGGACGGGGAGCTGATTGTGAACATATAGGGGGGGGGGGGTTGGTCTGCTTTTGAGCAGTGGCTGTACTGTGCCAATGATGGCTGAATGGTGTTAATAAAAGGCTTTTAAAGGTCTCTCTCTCTCTCTCTCTCTCTCTCTCTCTCTCTCTCTCTCTCTCTCTCTCCCTCCCTCCCTCTCTCTCTCTCTTGCTCTTTCTCTCTCTCTCCCTCTCTCTATCTATCACCCGCCTCTCTCCCACTCCCCTATCTCTGAGTGTGTTACAATATGCGACCTTGCCTCCTCCACTTGTGCTTGTTTCCTCGTACCAGGAAATAATATGTCATAATGACATCACTGACACCAGCACTATATTTCAATATCTTGCAAAAGTCTTTTTCTCATTTGCAATTGGGATGGTGAATGAAAAACAGTCCCTCAAAAGTTGTTGTGGCTAGGCGGACAGCTGGGAAACTTTATCGTTTTCTCCATGGAGGAGGGGCCAGGAGGCGGGATGAGGCCAAAAGCACAAGTGGAGGGAGCAAGGTCGCATATTGGAACATACTTTCTCTCTCGCTCTCTCCTCCTTTCTCTCCATCTCTCTACCCCCCCCTATCTCTCTCTCCCTCCCTCCCTCTCTCTCACTCGCTCGCTCTCCCTCTCTCTCTCCCTCCAGTCCTCCCTCTCTCTCTTTCTACCTCTCACCCTCTCTCCCCTCCCCTATCTCTCTCTCTCCCCCCCCCCCTCTCTATACCTCTCTCCCCCTCTATCTCTATCTCTCTCTCCCTCCCTCTCTCTCTATCTCTCCCCCACCTCTCTCCCACTCCCCTATCTCTCTCTCTCTCTCTCCCTTTCTCCCCTCTCTCTATATCTCTCTTCCTCCCTCTCTCTCCCTCTCTCTCTCCCTCCATCCCTCCCTCTCTCTCTTTCTACCTCTCTCCCCCTCTCTCTATCTCACTCCCTCTCTCCCCTCTATCTCTATCTCTCTCTCTCTTTCTCTCTCTCCCTACCTTCTTCCATCTCTCTCCCTCCCCCCTCTCTCTACCTCCCACCCTCCCCCTCTATCTCTATTTCTCTCTCGCTCCCTCCCTCTCTATCTCTCTTGCTCTCTCACTCTCTATCTATCTCCCCCGCTCTTAGCATTTGCTAAGTTACTAGTCATAGACATACTAGTCTATCAACTAGTGGAAAATAGTATTTACAGTGACAGTCATTTATTCATTACGGCATCTTGTCTCAATTTTGTGACAGGCAATAAGGAGAAGAATTAATACATGTTTACACCACAGCTCTGTGACCCACTTTTGGGTACTGACTCACCAATTAACAAACTTTGCTATATATGATTTCTTACTATCCAGTTAAAGTCAACATCAGCTTCAAATATGTGGTATGTGAGTGTGTGTTTTTTTCTTTTTACTCACTCGCTTTTTACATCAAACTATATATTTTATTTCAGAGTAGGAGTATTTCTGTACTATTTCTTACCTGGCCAGCAGGGTAAAGTCTCCTTTACAGGAGAGGCCGAGTGTTGGAGGGTGTGTTGTCTTAGGAGGACGTCCTTTCTAGGAGACGTGTCGTGTCTTTTAAAGTGTTGGCTCAGGTGAGGGTCAGAAGAGGTCGTCTCAGGTGAGGGTCAGAAGAGGTCGTCTCTCTGTCACCGCTGCTGTTGCCTTCTGGCCTGCGTCCCCTCGTCCCTCTGAGTTTAAACCTCTCGTCTTTTCCTGGTGTCCACACACACACACACACACACACACACACACACACACACACACACACACACACACACACACACACACACACACACACACACACACACACACACACACACACACTCACACTCCTCCCGTCCCATGAACACTGGATGATACTGATGCTGGATTTGCATGCAGCCACATTAGGCCAGGCAGCTAATACAGTCAGTGAATACACACGCTATCACATACGTCACAGCAGGTATGAATACCTATTCACACACACGCGCGAGCGCACACACACACACACACACACAAACACACACACACACACACACACACACACACACACACACACACACACACACACACACACACACACACACACACACACACACACACACACACACACACACACACACACACACACACACACACACAAGGGACCAATGTTAAAAAGAATATTTTCTGGGTTTTGAGTCTACGCACAGTAATCGTGTGTTTGTGTGCGTGTGCGTGTGCGTGTGCGTGTGCGTGTGTGTGCGTGCATGCGCACGTGCATTCATGTGTGTGTGTTTGGTGTGTGTGTCCGTGCATGTGTGTGTGCATGTAGCTAGGAGAGGGCATCTTTATTGTTGATATTTTGCATCATTTTTGGCGGAAACTTCCTCAACTAGGAACTAAGACCTATATGCAAACATTAAGTGCATTCGTCTTCACACACACACACACACACACACACACACACACACACACACACACACACACACACACACACACACACACACACACACACACACACACACACATTGCGTGCATTCGTCTGAGGAGAGGGGGGCCCTCAGATGACTCTGCCCCGGGTCCAACCAAAGCTGTCAACGGCCCTGCCCTCCTCATGCCCTCTCCAACAGTCCTGCCCTCCTCATGCCCTCTCCAACGGCCACGCCCTCTCCAACGGCCCCGCCCTCTCCAACGGCCCCGCCCTCCTCATGCCCTCTCCAACGGCCCCGCCCTCTCCAACGGCCCCGCCCTCCTCATGCCCTCTCCAACGGCCCCGCCCTCCTCATGCTTTTGAGCAGTGGCTGTACTGTGATGGCTGAATGGTGTTAATAAAAGGTTTTTAAAGGTCTTCAGATGACTCTCCAACGGCCCTGCCCTCCTCATGCCCTCTCCAACGGCCCCGCCCTCCTCATGCCCTCTCCAACGGCCCTGCTCACTGCAACCACCATCATACCTCATGGCCTCTCCTCTCCTACCCCACCTCTCCTCTCCTCTTCTCATCTCCTCCCCTCCTCTCTCCTATCCTCTCCTCATGCCCTCCATTCCTCCTCTCCTCTCCTCTATCCACCCTCCTCTCCTCTCCTCTCCTATCCCACCTCTCCTACCCCACCTCACCTCTCCTCTCATCTCCTATCCCACCTCTCCTACCCCACCTCACCTCTCCTCTCATCTCCTATCCCACCTCTCCTACCCCACCTCACCTCTCCTCTCATCTCCTATCCCACCTCTCCTACCCCACCTCACCTCTCCTCTCATCTCCTATCCCACCTCTCCTACCCCACCTCTCCTCTCCTCTCCTCTCCTATCCCACCTCTCCTACCCCACCTCACCTCTCCTCTCATCTCCTACCCAACGTCTCCTCTCCTCTCGTCTCCTACCCCACCTCTCCTCTTCTCTCCTCTCTCCAGTCCTCTCCTTCCCTCCCCTCCCTTCCCTTCTCTCCTCCTCTCCTCCTATTTCTAATTTCCACTGCTCTCCTCTCTACACTCCCTGCCTCTCCTCCCCTCTCTCCTCTCCTCCCCTCCCCTCCCCTCCCATCTCTCATCTCCTCTCCCCTCCTCTCCTCCCCTATCCTCCCCGCTCTCCTCACCTCCCCCCTCTCCTCCCGTCCTCTCTCCCCTCCTCTCCTATCCTCCCCTCTTTCCACTCCTCTCATTCCCTCTCTCATCTCCTCCCCTCTCTCCTTTCCTTTCCTCTCCTCTCACTCTCCTCTCCTCTCCTCTCCTCTCCTCTCCTCTCCTCCACTGCTCTACTCTCCACTGCTCTCCTCCACTACTCTCCTATCCTCTCCTCTCACCTCCCCTTTCCAGAGGCTCTGCTGTATAAGGGTTCATTATCCCTCATGGGCCTGTCATGGTTTACTGTAATAGCACAGGTGCAAACATGACTGGACACTCACCAGGCACACAGGAGAGAGAGAGAGAGAGAGAGAGAGAGAGAGAGAAAGAGAGAGAGAGAGAGGAGAGAGAGAGAGAGAGAGAGAGAGAGAGAGAGAGAGAGAGAGAGAGAGAGAGAGAGAGAGAGAGAGAGCCCTCTCAGTGACACCCCACCCCATGCCACTCCACTGTAATAGTGCAGGTGCTGTGGTCATTACACGTTTGGTGACAGTAAGGTTATAACAGAGGCTCTACAATACACTAAGGGGTTAATTACCCTGTCGTGGTTTACTGTAATACCACAGGTGCACTGGGCAGCATGCAAATACGACTGGACACTCACCAGGCACACAGGAGAGAGAGAGAGAGAGAGAGAGAGAGAGAGAGAGAGAGAGAGAGAGAGAGAGAGAGAGAGAGAGAGAGAGAGAGACAGAGAGAGACAGAGAGAGACAGAGAGAGAGAAAGTGCAACAGAGAGTGGGAGAGATTTAACCAGTCCTTTATTGACTCATTGTCAAACGTGTTACAATGTCAGGCCGCAACTTACATTCTCAGTGGTCAACCCCCCCCACTACACCCCCTCCCCCATACACTTTAAACCACATTCCCATCAGCTGCAGTGTGAAAGCAGTGGGAGAGAGAGAGAGCAAGAGAGAGAGAGGGGAGGGGAGGGGGGGGAGGAAGGGAGGGAGGGGGGGAGAGAGAGAGGGAGAGAGAGAGAGAGAGAGAGAGAGAGAGAGAGAGCCATCTCAGTGTCAACACCTCACCATCCCACCCCACACCACCACACTCCACCCTACCCCACCCCATGCCACTCCACCACCGTATTGCAAATGCTGCCCCAGTGGGTTTCCATAGAGAGTGTGACCACATCATGTCATGGCTTCCTGGTCTCAGTAGGACAGATTGGCCTGCTGATAGCCACAGGCCTGCTGACCACAGATACAGATATAACAATAGCATTATTGGTAACCACAGACACAGATATATGGTTTGTATGTGAACTAAACCACATGTACATGCAGAATCTCATCTCTGTCTCTGTCTGT
>NW_026945119.1:0-2500 GCF_034702125.1 Engraulis encrasicolus | reverse complement strand
GGGTTGGGGGGGGGGGGGCGGGGGGTGGGGGGGGGGGGGGGGGGGGGGGGGGGGGGGGGGGGGGGGGGGGGGGGGGGGGTTGGGGTGGGGGGGGGGAGGGGGGGGGTAAGGTTTTTGAAGATTAAAAGTTTGGGGGGGGGGGAAATTTTGTGGGGGGGGGGGGGTCCGTCGTTTGAGAAGATTATACTGTTTGGGGGGGGGCCATATCTGTTGTGAAGAATAATTGTATGGGGGGGGGGGTCCAAGTCTATGATGAAGAAAAATTACTGTAGGGGGGGGGGGGGGGCCCAAATGGTGAAGCGACTGTATGTAGGGTAGATGTGCGTCCCCCCTTGAAAGGTGGCATTGAGCTAAAATTTGGAGTACTTTTTATATCAGTGCAGATCTAATTGGGTTATTCTATATCAGGGCCCAGATACTTTGGGTTTTAGGTTCTCGGGCTAGCAGTTTTTTCCTAAAGGGTACCAACATCCTGCATTTAAAACTCGCTCGGAAATACTCAATAGAATGTCGTTGGTTTTGCAGCGAGCTAGGGCGAGTAGGCAAAACTGTAAAGGAAATGCGTGTGGGCGGACCCGATTTTAAAAATATTTATTTTTGAGCGAGGGCGAGTAAGGGGAAAGAACCCAATTTGGAAAGCGGGTTTCGGTTTTTCCCCCTGTATTGGCATTTAAAGCGCGTGGACTTTCAGTGAATTTCCCTTTGGAGAGTGGCGAGTAGGGCGAAAAGGGAATAGAAAATAGCAGGATTTGTGTGTTAAATAGCGCGATTTGTGTGTGTGGGCGTGTTTTTGCCCCCAGGGGTTGACCCCCGGAAATGAGTGGGGGGCCCTTTGGGCACGGCCCCGTTTAGGTGCACATGCAAGGGGTTTATTATTATTATTTTATTATTATTTATTATTATTATTTTTTTAAAATTTTTATTATTTTATTTTATTATTTTTTGTTCTTTCTTATTTTTTTTTTATTATTTTTATTTTTTTTTTATATTTTATTTTATTATTATTTATTATTTTAAAATTTTTATTATTATTATTATTAATTATTTTTTATTTAAAATTTTTTATTATTATTATTATTAATTTCTTATTATTTTTATTATTTATTATTTTTATTATATTATTTTTATTTTATTTTATTTTATTATTATTATTTTTATTATTTTTATTTTATTTATTTTATTTGTATTTTTATTATATTATTATTATTATTTTATATTTTATTATTTTATATATTATTATTTATTATTATTAATCATCAAAATTATTATTATTATTATATTATTATTATTTTATTTATTATTATTTTTTTTTTTAATCTACTATTTTTTTTATAATATGTTTTGTTTTTTTATTATTTTTATCATTTTTGGGGGGGGGGGTTATTTTTTTTTTTTTTTTAATTATTTTGTGTTATTGTTAATTTTTACATTGTTATTTTATTTTATTGTTTTTTGTTTTGTTGGTTTTATTTGTTTTTTTTTGTTTTTTTATAAATTTTTTTTTTTTTTTTATATTTTTTTTTTTTTTTTTTTTTTTGGATGTTTTTTTTTTGTTTTTTGTTTTTGTTATTTGGTTTATTTGTTTTTTTTTTGTTTTGTTTTTGGTTTTGGTTTTTTTTTTATTTTTTTTGTGTTTTGTTTTTTTTTTATCATATGTTTTTTTTTTTTTTGTTTTATATTTTTTTTTTGATTATAGTTGAGGGGGGTTTTTTTATTTTTTATTTTTATTATTGTTGTTTTTTTGTATTATTTATTTTTTTTATCTTTTTTTGTTTTAATTTTGTTTTTATTTTGTTTTTTTTGTATTTATTTTATTTATATTTATTTTATTATTATTATTTTTTATATTTTTATTATTGATATTTTTTTTTATTTTAAGATATATATAAAATGTTTTTTTTATATATTTTTTTATTATTTTTTTATTATTTTATGTTATAAAATTTTGTTTGTGGGATTTTCGTATTTGATCATTTAGTTATTTTTTTACTATTTTTTTATTATTTTTTTGTTTTTTTATTTTGATTTTTTTATTATTATTTTTGTTATCTTTTTATTATTTAATAATATTTATATATTTAATTATTTGATTATTTTAATTTGTTTATATAATATATAATAATTATGTTATTTTATTATTATTATTTGTTATTATTTTCTATATTTTATTTTTTTATTAAATAATTTTATTTTTAATAAATGTTTTTTTATATTTTTTTATGTTATTTATCATTATTTTTTTTATTTTATTTTTTATTATTATTATTTTTACTGTTATTTTTATTTTTATTATTTATAATATGTTTTCTTTTTCACGCTTTATCAATTATTGTATTCCATATTTTTTGCATTTTTAAAAAGATTTTTTGTTTTTGTATTTTTTAACAGTTTCCCCTGCCCCCTAGGGGGTCGCTGTTTGGGGCCCCCTTTGCCCGGGTGGTGCATCTTTGTTCTAAAAGCGGCCTGGGGAAAAAGGGGGGGGAGTTTCCCCCCTCCCAAA
>NW_026945118.1:0-6910 GCF_034702125.1 Engraulis encrasicolus | reverse complement strand
TAAATACTTATCACCACCATCAAATTCTAAGTTTTCATTATGACTGGAAAAAAATAAAATTTTCATACATGAAAAGGGGGATCTTCTCCATGGTCCGCCATTTTGAATTTCCAGAAATAGCCATTTTTAGCTGCAAAAATGACTGTACTTGGGCCATACTATAAAATATTAATTTATTACTTAGTAAACTTTCATGAAAAGATACAATTTGGCCTTAGACAACACATTTTCAATGAGCAGCATAGTTGCAGTACCTTTTTTGACCATTTCCTGCACAGTGTTAGCCTGGCGAGCCAGACCCGTACAGCAAAAAGCTGTACAAGGGTCTGGGCGAGCTCGGAGAGAGTGTGGGCGGGATAAACGGTTGTCTATCAAAATGCCTTGGCAATGCCCCACACACTTCTGTGTAACATCACAGCTGTACTTTGCAGAACATAAATGCGACACGCCCCTTTTGTTGGTGAAGCGGCATACTTCGTGCCTTCTTAGGAGCTCTCGTATGCGTTTGTCGTTCACCACAGCCACAAAACAAGTTGTCTTAATTAAATCGTGTTTTCAACTTTACACCGTTCAAAAATGCCTCTTTTTTCAACCACATTGTCCCTCCTTGATCAACCAGCGAAATGTTGAGCAATTTGGGGCTGGTTATATGGTTAGATTTATGTTTGTTGTCTACAATGGCATGTTCTGTGTTAGCTCGCTAGCTGTATACCCATTAGAACTAATTCAAGGCTGGATACCTAGCTCTTGTGTCTCGACTCCTCACGATTTGATTGGCCCTGTCATCAGATAACTTTCAGCCTCGCAAAACGGACCGGGGCTGTTCCGCTAGACTGCCCCCGGGTGCAAATTCAATTTGCGGTCGCTCAGGGGGCGTATAGATTTCTAGGCTAGCACAGTGGTCCCTTTAATGTAAACTCTTCACCATTGCGGTGGTAGGGAGAATTTTGGATCTGCACTCTCTGACCCCCCCGGAGAATTTCTAAGTCCTTGAATGTTATTGTATGTGTGCTGATTTTTTTCTTGCTATTTTTTATTATCTGTTTATATCGACCAGATCACACCTCTCATACTTATTGAAAGATTATCTGGTCCATGTATAAAGATGTGTGTGTGATTTGTGTGTGCCTTTGTTAAGAAGAGCTGTGGTGTGTGTTGGTTGTGTGTGTGTGTGTGTGTCGTGTGTGGTGTGTGTGTGTTGTTGTGTTGTGTGGTGTTTGTGTGTGTGTGTGTGGTGCTATAACAGCCAAAAAGTTCAAAGAGACTTCCCCTCTTATAAATATGTAAAAAAAAAAAAACGATATCAGGCAGATGTGGCAAGAATGTGCCCTACACAATATGGACCCTAATAAAACGAATCCGCTCTCCACACTAATTTATGATTGTGTTGGCCCAGTCCGCTCTAAAACTAATTTATGATTGGCCCCATCGCTCTCTGAACTTCTTTGCACTAATTTATGATTGGGCCGGGCCGGTAAGCAAGTTGGCTCTCAGGTACTAATTTATGAGTTGGGCCGATCCCCCTTGTTCGTCGGAGTTCACAGTATTAAAGATGCCTCATTTAAGTTTAGCTGCATGAAGCATCTGCAGGCTTACAGTCAAAATTGGGCTCAAGGATTTATTTAAAGTGCGCTCCCTAATCGCGCGTCAAGAGTTTGTGTGGGTGTTGTGTGTGGGTGTGTGTGTGTGTGTGTTGTGTTAGTGTGTGTGTTCGGGTGTGTGTGTGTGTGTGTGTGTGGTGTGTGTGTGTCTGTTGAGCGTGCGTATGTGTGCGTGTGTGTGGTGTGTGTGATTGGTGTGTACGTGTGTGTGTATGTGTGTGTTTGTGTGTGTGTGTCTGTGTGTGTGTGGGCTGTGTGTGGGATTGGCGTCGTGGTGTGTGTGTGTGTGTGTTTGTGTGTGTGTGATGTGTAGTCGTATTTCTCACAGCTGCCATCGATTCTTGGGGGGTGCTTGTGTACTCGGGGCTGGGGTATTGTCTTTGGGGGAGGGGTGTGTGCGTGCTGTGTGTGTGTGATTGGTGTGTGTGTGTGTGTGTTCGTGTGTGTGTGTGTGTTGTGTGTGTGTTGTGTGTGTTGGTTGTGTGTGTCGTGTGTGAAATGTGTTTCCGCGTGTCTGTCTGGGGGTGTGTGTGTTGTGTCTGTGTCTGTGTGTGTGTGTGTTCCTACTCACCTCCCTACGTGCCCCTCTCTCCGGATGGGATGGGGGTGCATGTAGTGGGGTTTTTTTTACTCCCGGCGTCGGCATCGCGTGGGGGTAGTTTTGATGGGGGCGGTGTTTGGTGTTGTGTGTTGAGTGTGTGGTGGTGGTGGTGTGTGTGTGTTTATTTTGTGGTGTGTGTGTGGTGTGTGTGGTTGTGTGTGTGTGTGTGTGTGTGTGTGTTGGTGTGTGTCTTTGTTGGTGTGTCTGTAGTCTGTCCCCCTGGTCCTGTGTCCTGTGTCCGTGTGTGTGTGTGTTTGTGTTACTCCACCTCTGCCGCCTCGTCTCATGGGGGGTTGGCATGTGTTACTCGGTGGGGGTAGTGTATGGGGGAGGGGTGGTGGTGTGTGTGTTGTGTGTGTTTGTGTGTGGTTTGTGTGTGTCGGGTGTGTGGTCGTGCATGTGTGTCGCATGTTTGTGTGTTGTGTGGTGTGTGTGTTACCTCCCCTCTGCCCCCTCTCTCCTCACTGGGGGTGACATGTGTAACATCGTATTCGTCGGGTGGGGGTAGTAATGGGGGGGGGGTGTGTGTGTGTGTGTGTGTGTGATGTGTAGTTATGTGTCGGTGTGTGTGTGGTAGTTTCGTGTGTGTGTTGTGTGTTGTCGTGCAATGTGTGTGCATGTGTGTGTGCGTGTGTGTTACTCACCTCTGGCCCCCCCTCTATCATGGGGGGTGCATGTGTTTAATCTGGATGGGCGGTAGGTTCACGGGGGGAGGGGGGGGTATGGGCGGGGGTTATGAAACTCAGTCCAAAGGTCGCAGTAGGCGCGTTCTGGTGCAGGCAATGGTGCCCGTGGGGGGTCAATTGCAGTCCCGCCACTCAACGTCCCTCTGGCCCTGTGGGGGCATGAACTAACACACACACACATATGCATGCACACGCACATGCACACCTCACGAACACCAACACACAGAGACAACAGGTTTTAAAATATTTAACACAACACAACCCACGACACATGTACCATTAGAAAAATTATTCACTAATTAAATTCCTGCACTCACAGGCCCTCACCTCTGTGGGGCATTCAAACTACACACACACACACACAAACCACAACACACAAACGCACGCACACACTCACACACACTGCACAGAAACGGCACCGAACGCACACCACACACAACCGGAGAGGGACCAGGGTTAAAATATTTAGGTGGTTGTTCGAAGTCCAGCGTTTTGATAGAGCAGGATCGGTGCAATATGGAGTCATGCAGTCCCCATAAGCATAAAATTTATGAGAACAGTACGAACTGGGGGACGCCACGGACTAACGCGCACCATACACACATGGCAGTTGGTGCGGGCCAACATACACATGTACAAAATCCAAATCATTATTAATTACAACAGTATTCACAATCAGCAATAAAGCACACAAGGAGCTGAGAAGGAATAGGGATGAGCAGAGGGCAAACAATGAATAAAAATAGGAGAGAATGCATGAAGGTTTCCTCCCTCGTCATCCCTCTCCTTCAGCATTGTCTCATCCCGTGGGGTAGTTAGATAAATAACTCACATTTTCCATCCCGTCTGCTTCTGTCCCAAGGCTCAGCCCCCCCCTCTCTCAACTCATCTCGCTCTCTTTCTCTCTCTCCGTTCTCATCTTTCTGTATCCCCTCTCCTCTCTCTCTACCTATCTACCTCGCTCTCCTCCTCCTCATCTCTCTCTAACTTTCTTCTTTTCTTCCTCTCGTCCTCATGTTCTTATCTTTGTTTCTCCCTCCTCCCTCGTTTTGGTTGTGTTATCAGACCAAGTTTTCGGTATTAGTTGCAGTTAGCCGCTTAATCCTGATCCTTGTCACCACCAAACGCCCTCTGTATCCTCCCCCCGCGTCCCCCATCGTTTATCTTCTCTTTCCTCTTTCGCCACTTAAAATTTTGGTATTGATCTCTTTTTGTGTGCTTTGTCTTTGTCTCTTCCCCTTACATGCCCTCCTATTCCATTTGTGGATTGTTTTTGGTGTTTTTTTGTTCTGTTCGACAGTCAGGGGTTAGTAGCCTTCTTCCCTCTGCCTCTCCTTCTCGCTCCGCTATTCAATTCCCCTTTTCGGGCTCTCCTCTCTCTCCCGTACTCCCTCTCCGCGGTCTCTCCTCTTCCTCTCGCCCTCTCCTCTCCTATCATCCCCGTTCCCCGGGGGGGTGCAGTCCTCGGGGTCCGC
The DNA here is from genome assembly GCF_034702125.1 of Engraulis encrasicolus. Lineage (NCBI taxonomy): Eukaryota > Metazoa > Chordata > Actinopteri > Clupeiformes > Engraulidae > Engraulis > Engraulis encrasicolus. The sequence continues at coordinate 2,547 of NW_026945118.1, read as the reverse complement.
GGTGCCTGCGGCTCCTCGCCTCGGAGAGGGGGGGGGGGAGAGGAGAAGGGAGGAGTCACGGTGCCGGTCTCCGGGGGCATCGTCCTCGTGGGGCGCTCCTCCTCTCCCTCGCCTCGTCGCCTCTCCCTCCCTTATAATTCCTTTTCCTCGAAGGTCCGGGCTCCGTCTTCCTCTCCCTCTTCTCCCTCCTCTCCTTCTCCGCCGTTTGGGTTCCTTTAAGGCCTTCTCTGTATCTCTCTATTTGTTTTCCCTGCTTCCAATCGCTTTTGTTGCATCATTGGGTGTGGGAACCCTTCATTTCTTCCTTGTTTCCCCGCGTGTGTCCCCTGCGCAACAATCCCTCGATTGGTTCCTCTCTGGCCTCTCCGCCCCCATCCTCACCCCCGATACGTACTAATTCCCCTATTCGTACGGGTGAGTGGTGGGGGGGGGGCCACCTTGGGTGGAATCTTGTGTGGTGTGTGTGTGGGTGTTGTTGTTTAAGTGATGGTGATTGTTGATGATGGCGAGGTGCAGTTGAAAATATTTAGAAAGAGTTGCGTATCGTGAGCTGTGTGCTTTTTCGGTGGATGGAAATATTTGTTTGTTTAGTGTGTAGTGAGTGTGATTGTGCTTGTGTGGTGTGCCCGCCGGGTCCTGGTCACTGTGTGTGGATGGTGTGGTGTGACAGTTTGTGGTTGTGGGGTGGTGTGTGTTTTGTGTGTTGGTGGGTGGTGGGTGGTGGAGGGGGGATCGTGGTGTGTGGGTGTGGGGTGGTAGTATGGTGGGTTGTTAGTGTGTGTGTGTGGTGTGTGTGTGTTTGTGGTGGTTAATTTTTTTAGGAGAGGGGGAATACCGCTTGGGGGGGATAGCTCCTCCCCTGGGTTGAAAGTGCGCAGTCATAGGGAGGAAGCGAGGTGGAAAAAGGATCGCATGGGCCCGTAAAAAAAATGGGCTGGGACAGGGGAATTTTAGGGCCGAAATGCACACGCAACACGGAAAAGAGAACAGAGGGAACACCACCACGCCACGACACACACACACACACACACACACACAACACACGGACACACACACCCCCTCGCACACACAACACACACCAAAACACCCACACCACGACACACACACAGCCACGCGGCACGTCAGCAAGGCGAATGGGTTAAATACACGTCGACCACCACACCCACACTCAACGGCACACACGTCCCACACGTCCCCCCCCCCCCGAAACCAAAAAAAAAACAAAAAACTATCCCATCCCACCCCCACAGACAGTCACAAAAACCAACCACACCATCCAATGCACACACCCACACGCCACACACACACAGCAACACACACACACACCACACACACCACACACACACAGCACACCCACACACACACAACCCACACACACACACACACAGGGGTAAATAACACACACACACACACAGCACATCACACCACACACACAAAAACCAACACACCCACAACCCAACACCACCCACCACACACTACACACCACCACACCACCTACACCACCACACACACACACGCGCAACAATCTTGCCTACACAACACCACAACACTCACGCAACACGCACACATTCAACACACTCAAAATGCCACATGTCAACTACACCCACCACACATACACAGACACACACACACACCCACACACAGCACACACATTCATGTGCGCTCAAAACACACACACACAACAGCACACACACACATTCATAGATTTACACTCACTCTCAACATCTCACACACACACAAAGCACTCACGCCAACACCACCCCCAACCCCCCACCCCACAACACCCACTGCCCGGCAAACACACACACCACACACCACACACACACACACGACCCACACACACAGCACACACAGAGAGGGAATTAAACATACCAACGTACAAACACACAGCACACACAAACACACACAACACAGGTTAATAAAACACAACACACACACACACACACACACCCACACACACACACATGCATGTTTGCCCTCAAACCACAAAAACACACCACACACACGACCACATGCTATGATTACACTCAATGCTCACACTCCATACACGCCCCACACAAACCCCGCACACCCACCCACCCACGCCACTCCCACACACACACACACAAATGCGCTACACACCACACACACACACACACCCACACACATGCATGTGTGCTCAAAAACACACACGACCACAACACACCACACACCACACACACCGACACACACACACACCGACACACACAAAACCACCCTTGCAGAGTAACCACCCTCAGCCCCAATAACATGACCCTAAACACACTGAATCACAAAAACACTCCACCGTCCCTCCCCCCCCCCCTCCCCCCCACCCCCCCCCCTCTCCCCCCCCCCCCACCCCCCCCCCCCCCCCCCCCCGCGCCTCCCCCCCCCCCCCACACCCCCCCCCCCACCCCCCCCCCCCCACACACACCTCACGCACAACCCCCCACCACCACACACACACACCAAAAACACACACCACCCAGAGGGGGAATAAAAAATCCTACAAAACCCCCCGGGGGACAACCCAAAAAAACACACAAC
>NW_026945117.1:0-6912 GCF_034702125.1 Engraulis encrasicolus | reverse complement strand
TCCTGACATGCATAGCCCCATAAAGTAAGTAAGTAGCATAAAGTTCCATAAAGCTGAACTTTCCATACAAATAGGCCTAAAGCAGAGTGATTACAATCGTCTGAAAGCTTCAGTACAGTAGGGAGAGACTTCCCGGAAGCCCCGTACTAACTGTTTGCACTGTTTGTTTGGACACACCGTTACCAGAGTGATACGATTCTGGCAGCACAGAGCGCATGGTTACATCACGGGAGTATCCCTGTCTGATTTACTGTACGTTGCCATACCACAGCTGTCGAGACGATTTTCAATCGAATGTGATGTGCAACACTATTGTAACCCAAAGAATAAAAAACAACATTTATAACATCTATCATGAAGCTTTCCAATCATGTGCCAGCAGTGTTAGCGCGCACATGCGGGCACAGAAAATGTGGATGGTCTGGGCACAGTGAGCGCGCGCTCTCTCTCTTCTTTTGCCAAACAGAACAGCTCTGGATAGAAAAAATGGAAAAGGTGTTACACATGTATCCTAGAACAGGCCTATATCGGCATCCTTCCTTTTTTGCGTCATCTACATCTCTACAGCCTTTTTGTTGTGGTAAAAGTAACACCGTTTCTCTTGCTCCTCGCGGTTTTTTGAGGTTTAACTGGAGGAAAGCGAACATGAAAAATTGGAGAACGATTAAACCCATAGGAAATAGATTCGTTAGAGAGTCAAGCCAAGTGACCATACCCGCGCAATCTGAGACTATTGCTACCCCCCTGCATAAATTTGAACACGCCATAAATACCATACAATGACGATGACGAACCACAATACATACATACATACAACACATACAATCACATACATACAATACATACATATGTGGCCTGCGTTATCTCTTTACCGTAATATTTTTTTATATTTTTTAATATTTTTTAAAGGATGTTTAGTGAGCTAACGCCACTCTCATTTGTTTATGGGTGAGGAGTAAAACCCAAACCATCAAAACACTTGATTTGACTTTCCCCGCAACAGGTTGGTGAATAACAAGAGATACAACTGTCATACAATTCAGAGTTCTTTTTATTTTCTTTTTCGTAATGAGTCTCTGTCTGAAAATATGCCTCATGGGCTCAGTCCAATATAAAAAATAGAATGTGAACCTTTACAGTATTTGTAGGCACGTCATCTCAATAGACAAAATTGTGCAAATGTGCTAGTTGCACGAGTGCTAATTGCACGAGGGGTAGACCAAATGACAAAAATTGCACGGCAAACAGTTAGTAAATCAAATTGTACAAAAGAACACAAACTGCCAAAGGGCAAAATTGGTAATAGCCACCACACACACACACAAGCCTGTTAGACACACGTGTCTTTGGTCACCCCTACAGCAAGTATAGGTTCCAAAATGAGTCTGAGATTTAAGATACGTCTCCCAGTAATACTTCAGCGTTCATGCCCTAATCATATACACAAGCTCCGTCTTGGCGGTTACTAAGTAGAAACTTACACGAGCCCCTTTGTCTCGGATGTTAGAGTGAAACTTACACAAGCCCCTTCGTCTCGGACGTCAAAGTGAAAAGGTTGCACAGGATGAATCACTCACACAATAGGACAAAACAAAACAAAAGGTTGGGAAAAGAACAGTGATGCCCCCCTTCTCTAGTGACACTGCATCAGTGTAGTCGAAGGCACCATCTCCTCCTCTGGTTCTCTCGAAGCGGCATGCAAGCAGTCAACCACACAGGACACAAAGTGGAAGAACATCACCAGCGACACTTGAGTTTGCCCAGCTCAGCACACCATCCCAGAACAGCAGCCGACCCCACGCCAGCCGCCGATGGACAGGGCTTTCCTGTACGGTGGCTCAACCACAAACAGAGGGACAGAGAGAGCGGTGTGCCCACGCTACACTCGACAGCATCAAAAACACGGCGTCTTTGCTAACTAGCTACCACCGCAATGATTTATGCTACACACCTGAAGGAAAGGGGAGTGTCGTTACCCCGTCAGAATAAAGGTTCAGGATAACCACCGGTTACATACACCCCCACTTTAAAAGGTCACCGTCCCGGTGACACTCCGCACTCGCACACATCCCCGCACACCCCCAACAAGCGCGCACGCACACACACCCAACAAGCGCGCACACACACACACAAGCACGCGCATCGCACGCGCATCCAACGAGCGCAACCACACGCACACTAGAGGCCCCCCAGCACATTAACCATCAACAAAGTACACATGCACATAATCATACACAGACACTGCATTATGATCCAGGATGGAGTCACGCCAGGCTGGATGGACATGGACGTTCTTCTTGGACGGTTACTCTCCAGTCCACTACATGACAGTCTGCGGTTGGAGGCCTGCCCATTGCCCCCTGAGTGGGCTGTCGGCGAAGGCTGCCGCTGCGCACCCACAGAGGCCCGTTGCCCATTGCCCCCTGAGTGGGCTGTCGGCGAGGGCTGCCACTGCGCACCCACAGAGGCCCGTTGCCCATCACGGTCTCTCACTGGGTGCCCCAGATGCTGGCTCCCCCACGTGAAGCTAGCCTCATGCGACATGGACGTTCTTCTTGGACGGTTTACTCCTCCGGTCCACTAAATGACAGTCTTCGCCTGCGGTTGGAGGCCTGCCCATTGCCCCCTGAGTGGGCGTCGGCGAGGGCTGCCGCTGCGCACCCACAGAGGCCCGTTGCCCATCACGGTCTCTCACCGGGTGCCCCAGATGCTGGCTCTCCCACGTGAAGCTAGCCTCCTGCGACTCCGGTTGAGGTTGAGGTTGCTGGGAAATGCCCAGCCACCTTGACAGCACATCCAGCTGCCCTTGCTGATGCGCTGCCATCTGCTTCAACTCAGACAGTCCTTCCATGCTTCTCTCGCAGCTTGGCCGTCGGCTATGCCAGCACCCCTGCCGGTGATCGTCGGTGGGGCCCTCCGCTGGCTGGGGGTAATCACTGTTCTTTTCCCAACAAAAAAACAAAACCAAATGCATACAAAACCCACCACTAACAATTGTAGACAGCTGTATCCACTTAGTTATCCTTTGCCGACTACTGCCAAATGTGGCCTGCGTTATCTCTTTACCGTAATATTTTTTATATTTTTAATATTTTTAAGATGTTTAGTGACTACGCCACTCTCATTTGTTAGGGTGAGAGAACCCAACCATCAAACACTTGATTTGACTTTCCCCGCAACAGGTTGATGAATAACAAGAGATACAACTGTCATACAATTCAGAGTTCTTTTTATTTTCCTTTTCGTAATGAGTCTCTGTGTCTGAAAATATGCCTCATGGGCTCAGTCCAATATAAAAAATAGAATGTGAACCTTTTACAGTATTTGTAGGCACGCCATCTTAATATACAAAATTGTGCAAATGTGCTAGTTATGCAAAAGTGCTAATTGCACGAGAGGTAGACCAAATAACAAAAATTGCACTGCAAACAAAGTTAGTAAATCAAATTGTTACAAAAGAAAACAAACTGCCAAAAGGGCAAAATTGGTAATGGCCACCACACACACACAAGCCTGTTAGACACACGTGTCTTTGGTCACCCCCTACAGCAAGTATAGGTTCCAAAATGAGTCTGAGATTTAAGATACGTCTCCCAGTAATACTTCAGCGTTCATGCCCTAATCATATACACAAGCTCCGTCTTGGCGGTTACTAAGTAGAAACTTACACGAGCCCCTACGTCTCGGATGTTAGAGTGAAACTTACACAAGCCCCTTCGTCTCGGACGTCAAAGTGAAAAGGTTGCACAGGATGAATCACTCACACAATGGGACAAAACAAAACAAAAGGTTGGGAAAAGAACAGTGATGCCCCCCCTCTCTAGTGACACTGCATCAGTGTAGTCGAAGGCACCATCTCCTCCTCTGGTTCTCTCGAAGCGGCATGCAAGCAGTCAACCACACAGGACACAAAGTGGAAGAACATCACCAGCGACACTTGAGTTTGCCCAGCTCAGCACACCATCCCAGAACAGCAGCCGACCCCACGCCAGCCGCCGATGGACAGGGCTTTCCTGTACGGTAGCTCAACCACAAACAGAGGGACAGAGAGAGCGGTGTGCCCGCGCTACACTCGACAGCATCAAAAACACGGCGTCTTTGCTAACTAGCTACCACCGCAATGATTTATGCTACACACCTGAAGGAAGGGGGAGTGTCGTTACCCCGTCAGAATAAAAGTTCGGGATAACCACCGGTTACACATACATACATACATACATACATACATACATACATACGTAAGTAAGTAAGTAAGTAAGTAAGTAAGTAAGTAAGTAAGTAAGTAAGTAAGTAAGTAAGTAAGTAAGTCAATAAATAAATAAATACATACATACATACATACATACATACATACATACATACATTATTATAGTAGGCCTATTAATAACCCATTAAAAATAGTGCGTCAGTGTTTGATTTAAGTAACGAAATAGCTTTTCAGCAAATAAAACATCTGAGAGCTGCATAGCTGTTGTTCATCAGTGTTATAGCAGTAGCAATATTATATTGCTAGTGTTTTAGAAATTGATTGATTGATTGATTGGAAACAAAATTAATTAAAAAAAAATCAATATATGTAAGCCTATCTCTGTGGTGCATGTTTTGCATTCTTTCACCAGACACACGTGGAGGAGATCCAGAGGACATACCAGCAGAAGATCCAGGATAGAGAGAAGATGATTAAGGAGTTGGTGCAGGCTATGAAGACTCTCAAAGTGAGTGATTATCCAAAGGAATTACAATGGCAAGCATTAAATAAATGTGTACTTTCCAATGGAGGTATCGCGCCTTTGAACTTGGGAGCAAGCGAAGGGAACATCTTAACATCTTAAATCCAATGGAATGGTGCATTTGCGTTAAAAGTACATTATGAATAGTATGCATAGTGTACAAAACTATTGCATTGACATAAAGGTGTGCAAGTTCCCTTTGCTTGCTCCAAGCATGAAATGAATAAAAACACTCACCGGCCATTATAGGTTACCCTTGCTTGTTTTGGACCCTCTTTTGCCTTCAGAAGTTCCTTAACTGCCTGCAACTATACTCAGGTAGTTCAGAGATGCTCTTCTGCATAACTTGGTTGTAGGGCTGGGCGGTTCTGGAAAAAAATGTTTTTCAGTTTTCTTGATGAAAATTGATATCACGGTTCTCTGCACATTTTTTTCATAAGCGGCTATTTTCCCCCACATCTCAATGTTTCTGAAGAAAAGGCTGAAATTAAATGTAAAAATGAGATAAAATCCTGAATTTTAATTAATCTCCATTTGTATTTTAATCACTTTTTTGGATTAAAAACAAAAAAAACCCTTCTCTCATCAAAAAGTGAACCTTGTGTAGGTGAAAACCGTTAGGCTATCACATTTTTTAACGATATACGTCCAGCCCTACTTGGTTGTAACAAGAGGTTAGTTACTTTACTTTACTTTACTTTTATTTCTTCAGGACATTGCACATTAATGAACATATACATACATGTACATATATGTAAATATGCCAGATTGTAAGCCCAAGGGCTAATTTACCATCTGGTGGTGTCCAAAATGAGGCAGGCTAGTTGTGGTTTACAAGCAATAAAATCCCAACATTCCATCCAATATCAAAGCCAGGACATGGTTAGTAAACAAAAGAAAATAAAAACCCACAGAAGCAAAAAGCATGCATGTAAATAAATAGGTAAAAGAGAAAAGGAAGAAAACGGTCCCAATAAGTATGGGCCATGTGTTATGTGAGTGGCGTGTGTGTTTGCGTGTGTGCGTGTATTGTACACTGTCGTAGAGGCTCAGACCGTCAGTTGTGGAAACATGTTTGTTGGGCTCGAAAGGTCCACGTTTTTTAATAGCTCCATTCTTAAAGGTGGCTGAAAGAGGGCACATTCCCTTATATGGCAGGTGGAATAGAGGTTTCCATAATGTTGCCAGCCTTTAGTAGATAATGCATTTTGACTGAAAGAGGTATTTGAGTTTACTGTATCGTCTCTTTATCATCAGCTCAAACCCACTGTTGGTGGCTTGGCATTTTTTGCCGCCCCCACAGGACACTCTTTTTCAGACCTTTTCTTTGTTTAAAAACCCTGAATGCATGCCCGTACCTTCAGGGGTACGCTTGTAGCAGATAGTCATTGAAAAAGTACCATTAGCTACTACAATGCTAGATGACTTAAAATCATGGCCTTTAGTTAAATGCCACTACATACTTGGTCGCATTGCCATTTCTGGTCAACGAGCAAAATTTATGATTGCACGTGTGATCTCAAACGGGACCTTGACACGGTTTTTGTGCATGAATATCCCAGTTAGGTCCAAGCAGTTTCTGAAATGGTCAAACCCAGCATTGTCTAGCACCAATAACCATGCCACAAAGTCAGTTGTATAATTGTCTTTTTTTCCCCATTCTGGATGGCTTGTGTGGCTTGAGCTTTGAACTGTAGCATATCACCTTGACTATTGTCTACATCAGACATTCTCAAACTTCAGAACACCAAGGCCCACTTTGAAATGTGAAAAAATTCTGGGGCCCACCAAACCATATACAGTACCTTAGGTTGCAGAGGTTTAGTTTGTAGATTTAGCTGATATCTTGGAAACATTGTCTGGGAGGAGTTGTCCAGAATTGTATAGTAGGCTATCCTTTGATGCACGGTGGCCAATGGGCCTTTTCCATGTGACATCAGACAACTTCAATTCAACACATTTCAATCAGATATATGTTGCAGCTGGTCATGTAGACAAAAATGTACATGTCACTATTTCCTGCATGAAACTGGTAGTCAGTTATACCCGCTTCACTTCAAAACAGATCTTGTTTGAGTGCATTGCGAGAATCGACAATGTCTTTGGCCATCTATTTTGGGATAATAAGATCAGGAACTACTTGAATGAGCAGTGTTGGCCTAGTGGTTAAGGAGATGGGCTT
>NW_026945116.1:0-6890 GCF_034702125.1 Engraulis encrasicolus | reverse complement strand
ACAAGCAGGTAGGAGGTTCTGCTTGAGAGGCATGGTGCTGTCTTGGTCCTCCTGATGCTGATTGGTCTTCACCATAGAAAATAGAAAAGATCAAAAGGTGTGACTTGACAGATTCCACACACACACACACACACACACAAGCGCGTGCGCACTCACGCACACACACACACACACGAGAGATACAGGGTTTATGATACATAAAAAGCCCACCTACATAGTGAACATAGTTGTCTGCAAGTTTTTTTTTTTTATCCATGTATACTCCATCACTCTGGCCACCATATTCCCAAGCCTGTTAAGAGATTTGTCCTGTGTACCTCCAGACTCTGTGTTGGGGCCACCACTGTGCAAATGTGGCCTACTGTACACCCTCTGTTTGTTTTTGTGTGCACTATTGAAGCTTTGAATATCATTGCATCTGTATGATGATTGCACAGGCTGCTATTCTATTCACCTTGTCATGAAGAAACACTAATGACAGTTCAGACGTGCACAACACACCACAGGGAAAAAATCGTTGTTTACAACATACTTATTGGCCCAGTGTGTAACTTGTATGGGATAAATACAACATATTTCATGATCGTGTCGTGGTAAAACAAGCAATCAAACCTTCGACTGTCATCATAACAGTATGTATAATATTTTCAAAACAAAACCTAGCTAGCCCCTCGTAGTGATTAATAAGAGGTATTTAGCTGTAAACCCTCCTGTTTACCCTCAAATTTTGGAAACATCCGTGATCCTTGGGGTCAATTTGACCCCAACCACTTAAATATCTACAAAATCAGTAGAAAACAACACGTTTGGCACATGTTTATGGTGTCAGATAGTATTATTGAATCTGTTGGTGACATAAAAGAGTCATTTAAATATATCCTAGCAACCCCACACATAAGGTAAGCGTACCCATTAAGCCCACCAAAATCTAAATTTCTTTATTTTTCAATCATCTTTACACAATTTTTTTGTGAAATGATTTCATTAAATAGTAAGATTAAGCCCTCTCCTCTCAAGTGTTTATCACTGAATTGATGAATATTTCAAAGTAACAATATGAAGATTTTTTACCGAGAAAAGTGAAAAGTCTGAATGGGCTTAAATGGTACCTTGTGGTACCATTTATCCCACTTGTTAATTTTCTCTATCACAATACCTGGTGAGGTGTGTGAGTTTTGAGTTTAAAACCGTGTAGCATACATGGCCAGTAAATGGTTTCCCAGATCAAAATATTCTTTCCAAAATGTAAAGATTTTGCTATAAAAAAAATGCATAAAACCTAATTAAACATTACAGCATCTCTTAACTTCATATAATACATAAAATTCTTCATCCAAACAGAGAAAATGTTTGATTTTTTTCTTATTGATTATTGTTAGTTCATTACTTTACGCCTTTTTTGACCTAGCACTTCAGCATTGTACAGCACTTTTTTATGTCCCTCACAGGCATTTTGCATTAGCAGTCATGCCAAACTTTTCATGCATTTCAAAGGGGTGGAACCATTTAAGGCCACCTTGTACCCATTAAGCCCGCCTATACAAATAGCTGTTTTATGAAATAATCAACGTCCACAAAAACATTTCATGATGCAGGTTCTTTAAACGTATCAATGCCAAACAAACTGATAATATGCTTAAGAATTTCATACCTAACCACCTTAATGGTCTTAACGGTATAGTAAGATAAAGATGGTGGTGTGGTTGTAATCAAGAGAATATCGGCGTTTGCTTCGCTCATAAAAACACAATCTTTCCATTTGAAGGGAAAGGTGCTATACATTTAGTAAAACACTGCATGTATATAGTATAAAAATCATTACATTTACCCTCTTAGTTTCACTAAATATGAAAGTAGTTTTCCAAAAATTTTTACTTAAAACTGAGCTGAAATTTCTATGATTTCTGAACATGGTCCCAAAACAGGCAACGTTTTGAGGCAACTTCTTGTCAGTAGTCCTGAGACTGGGTTCTCTTGGACGTGGATAACTCGGACCGATAAAAAATGGTGAATTGTTTGCAATAAAAAACATTTTGTCAGTTACTAAACGCTTTAATTGGATAGGTGATGGAACAACAAAATTCACCTTTTCCCTTTCCCTTTTAAATTGACCCTCAAAGTTGAAAGTGGGCCTAAAGGGGGGCTACATGGGCTTAATGGGTACCGCTTACCTTAGCCCCACACACCAAAAAAACTTAATCTCATGACCTAGGCGAAATTTAGAAAAAAAAGCAATAAAATGTCATTGAATTTGTGTCTAAAAAAACAGATGCCCGACACATGTTATTAGAAATGTTTAGTGGCTCCCATACACTCCCTAAAAGTGAATTTCTATTACTTTATGAATATTCCGGTAAAATAAACAAACACATTTGATTATCCAAGGGAGTAGGTGTCTATCTACTTAACATATAGGTCCCCAATTTGACCATAAAAGAAATAGACATATTCCCAAACATTCAGAGGGTTTTTTAAGTCCAACATTAATTTGTCTTGTGAATGTTTGGGAATGTTGTATTTATCACAACAAGTATAATAGTTTAGGTAAGAACATGGATGCATTGCCAACCAAAAGAGTTTTGGCGAATACATCATAGAAAATAGCATTGGTCCTTCTACAATGATTTCTGCGCTTGGAATTAGTGTGACACATAAGGAAGAAGAAAAGGTTTGGCATGTGCTCGCTTGTATACGCGATTACATGTTAATGGTAATGGGGTGAAGCGTATTGAACGGAACAGGGCCTAGCAACTTGTATGTTTACTTCCTATTCACTATTTATGCCCACTGGAGAACTTGTGATATGTGACAGTCGAATGTGTGGTCCCTTCACCAAAAGTTACAGCTGTTAGCTGCTTCCTGGTAAGGTTCCTTCCTTCTCTATGTCAGGTCAGACACCATGTTGATAATCAATGCTGGCAGACAACTATGTCAATTTGAAAACAAACACACTGAACAGAGGGAGAAGAATAGCACTAATAACAAATATTTACTGTATAATTCCTCTCAACATAGACCAAACTAGCCTTGAGATCGCATCCACCTAAATAAGATACAACTGTGTGACTTGTCACACATCGAGGAGCAGTCCATTTCAATCTTTGGATCACAATTACCTACAAAGAGTCTCTGATCAAATATACAATCACTTCTAATTATGTATGCTGGGCACAGAACAGTATGCCAACAGCAATGCCTGAACTATATGACCCACCTTATGCTAGGTGTGGTGTGTGTAGTGTGGATGGTGCAAAAGTAGCTCACAGGGAGTACAGGGGTGGGGGTGGGAGGGGGGGGGGGGTGCCCCGGTGAATTGGGGGGTGCCATGATGGTTGCTACAGGTCACTACAAGGCATTCAGTTGGTGCGATTTTGTCAAAATGTCCAATGCTTGGATACTAGGCCACCACTTGTTCAAAAATGTTGTCGTGAATACGTTGTTTAGCACCTCCCCCATATCATTAGTATTTTGTATTTATCAGGGCCAAAACAAATAGCAAAATGTGGTCCAAAGAAACATGGCTGGATAGCTTTAATTTTCATCGTTATTTCACATTATCTAAACAGTATTTCTAGCATTTAACTTTGCCAAAATATGGATGTTCGTATTTATGTTTTACTACACTAGAATAGAACTGGGGTCAAATTGACGCCCAAGGAACACGGCATGTAACCAAAATGTGTACAGCACTTAGGAAAAACATTTTTTATGTGGAGGAAAGTTTCAACTTTTTTTTCACATTTATCCCCATCCTATTTAGGAAAAGTCATCAAAGATGGAGGTCGGAAGACATATGCTACTATCATATATTTTTCAGACGTTAAACATCGATTGGGGTCTAATAGACCCCAAGGATAACAGGAGGGTTAATGGCTTCGTGGACGAACATCATTCAATGATGTAAAGCCAAACAATCGACAACATCTGCAATATCTTTATTACAAAGATCTTGGTCAACACGTTTAGCTTTACAAAGATTAAATAAAACGAGTTGAAGCCAGCCCTTAGTGTAATTGGCCAATTGCCATTGCTTTCGTGTTAGCTTTCCAAAAGAATAAATGCTTCAACAACTTCTTGTCATGTTAACAATACCTTAGCCATACACTTTGTCTGCCAAGATAAACCCTCTTAGCTGCATGATATTATTATATTTACAATGTAAAAAATGTTGTCCAGTTGCTTTTTTATTTTTAGTGTTAAAATGAGGTTAAATAATAGTATTTCCACAAAAAAAAATAAATAATAAAGATTATTTTTAATTAAGATTTTAGCTTATGGTTGCCATATGGCAACTCTCAATGCAGTCGTGGAATCTTTGTGATAAAATCAGGGTTTTTCCCTCAAAAAGAGACCTTTTTCCTTCATAAAACTCACAATATATTACTTTCGCAAATGATTAAAACTCTATTAAATTACATACATTAAAATATATATTGTTAGTATTTAGCTGAAATTATTTTTGGTAAAATTAGCAAAATATGGTCAACAATTCCCATAGACATGTACACACATTTATAAAAAAGCTTCCGGACAAAGGTTGTTTACACCTATTTTGCAAACCATGATACATATGCATTTTTACATTGAACATGTTTTCTAAAATTACAAATATAAGCTACAAATTATTCAATTTACGGTACAAGAATTATAAGAAATATCTGGCCTAAAAAAATAGCCTCATTAGCTACTCTAATTCTAAGTTCATTCCAATGGGGGTTTTGGTTGGAAGTGAATGGCCAAAATGTTGTTCCATAACTGCATGAAAGTTTGACCAATTATGGCAACCATAACATTTTACCATTTTACAAAAAAACTTTTGCAACTTAAGTTGTTTTAATGATGGAAAATAACAGTTTACATATTACAGATAGTGTTTATATATTTTTTTATAACAATAGTTTGGGCTGAAATGTTGGTAATACCTTGGTTTATGGAGGCCTTGAGCGATGACCTCCACACACCAAAGTAGGTGATGAAAAAGGGCTTCCTGTGTTTAATTTTTCTTTAATCATTGTGACCTGAAAAGTTTTTTTGGTTTCAAAGCTAAGAAATGGCTCGTCTTATCCACTAAAGTGAGTCTTAATATGATAGGTTTATATAGTGGTACCACTCTAACTAGAAAAAACTGCGAAAAAAGTTTTAACGGGTTGCCATATGGCAACCCTATGCTAGTAAGAGGGTTAATCTTAGTACTGTACATTATGACAAATAAACACAAACGTCCTGAAACCAACACAGAAAATTACGAAGTGAGGTCCGTTAGCCTGAAGCTAAAAAATATTAGCCAAATGAGCCTAGTTGTTTTTTTTTTTTTTTTTTTTTTTTTTTTGGTTTTTTTTTTTCCTCTTTTCTTTTTTTTCTTTTTTCTTTTTTCTTTTTTTTTTTGTTTTTTTTTTGTTTTTTTGTTGGCCTGAGGTGGTTAAATGTTTGCTCTCCGACTGAAAGTTCAAGTTGTAAAGCAAACCGGGTATGTATATTGTAAGCATTTCATATCGAAAGCTTACGCATCAATAGAGTGATAGCTTGCAGTAAAATCCATCCAGTACTTTTGAAAAGTCCCGCTTGTGTTGTCGTATTCGTCGGCCCGTAACTGACGCGGAGTGCCACTAGAAATCGATCTGTCAGCAACTCGAAACGCGATTGGTCAAATCGTCTGTAGCGGCTGTCAAATCTCTGTCGCAACTGGACCAGCGATTGGTCCTAATCTCTGTAGCTGCCTGGCTAATCTCTGTCGCATAAACGAACGGTGATTGGTCAATTCTCTGTAGCGTCAAACTCGACTGACAGGCTTTTTTTTTTATTGGGGCCCGGACGCGCCGACTGGCCCTGCGGAGACACACAGACAGTCTAGTATGCCATGGAAGAGGCCATTCAAATGTTGTGGGTTCGAGTCCCTAGCCAGAATCAACTTGCTTTACAGCCACTGGCCACATGCCAAACCTTCAAAGTTTGAGAGGCAATATGCCTCCTTGTCAATTTCACTTCAGGTAACAACAGGCCCTGACGCGGACGCTGCCCTCTTCCAAAGGACTAACCACTTATGTCCTTGCCGAAATTCCCGGGATGCGAACCAGGGACCTGTAGATCTTCTAGTCTCAACGACTGCTCCCAACTGAGCTAATTTTCAGCCCTGGTGCTGCGGGCAAACAGCTTAATTCGCCCGAGCTCAATCATACAAGACGTACAGCACAGGACTGGCTGTGGGGACCGATCCACTGTTGGACCTTTTTGGACTAGCACCCCGACTAGCCAAGCATGGGTTCTGTGGCGCAAGTGGAATAGCGCATTGGGACTTTCTAGTAGGACATGTGAAGAGGCCATTCAAAGGTTGTGGGTTTCGAGTCCCACCAGAATCGCGTTATTTTACGCGCCGACTTAGACAAACTACCTCAAGGGGGAGGCAAGGGTGCGTCCTCGGCAATTTCACTACAGGTAACAGCGGGCTTAGCTACGTGTCGGCATGACTGCCCTCTGGAGCCGCGTGCGGTTACAGTACTGCGCTTTTACCCCTTGCTTCCTGTCTAAAACCGGATCGATCCCCGGACCTTAAGGTCTTCAGCGGCAAGATTTCCTTATCCTCTTCTCTTGCCCCCCAATCAGAGGGGGGGGGGGGGGGGGGGGGGGGGGGGGGGGGGGGGGGGGGGGGGGGGGGGGGGGGGGGGGGGGGGGGGGGGGGGGGGGGGGGGGGGGGTGGGGGGAGCAGAGTTTTTGCACGTCGTCCCTTCAAAGGACACTTCTTTCAGGCGACCTGTTTCACAGCGCTCCCGTCCGGTGGGTATGATCCGGTATCGGTGTCTGGCCGACGTGATTCTCGATAAGTCGTCTTTCGTTTAGGCCTGCTCGTCTTTGGCTGTTTACATAGTGTAGTGGTTATCACGTTCGCTTTCACG
>NW_026945115.1:0-6919 GCF_034702125.1 Engraulis encrasicolus | reverse complement strand
AAAAAGGGGGAGAAAAAAAACCTTTTCCATTTTGCGTATTGGGTAGCAGGCCTTCGCCCGGTGAGGTCACTGTGTGGCATCCCATAATCTCTGACACAAACAGCCGTACTGATGCACATAGCAAACGCAGAGCCAAAAAACCATAGTAGAACCCGACGCTCACATCGGTTTGTTAACCACCAATACGCTATGGAATGTGAGCAGTGACGCTCTTTTTTGTCTCTTGTTCTCTATACAGTCTTTCAAACCTCACATCTTTTCAGTGTGCGTCTTTTATGTCATTCCGATCTAGCAGTGCATGCACTTCTAGCTCTCTATCTCTCTACTCTTCGAGTTTTCTGAAATGTAACATATTTTGGAGAGAATCAATAAACCTCCCCACTTTCTGTTATACAGACCCATGAGTTTATTACGCAAAGCACTCTCTAAACAGATAAAACATGAAACTTCCTTTATAGTCATTGTAAGAATCTTCCTGTGGATAGGGTTGTAGTGAGGCCAGAGTGGCTACTTTAACAATGCCATCCTATTACTAATCGACTATTATAAGAGTTATCTTTCGCTTAGTCATTGCAGACAGTTTTACTAAATGCATAAAGTACAACAATGACACCTGATATAAGGGTTGCACAGTATGAGTCACATTGGAAACACAATTCTTTAGGCCATGCCCGGCTATGAATAATACAAGTACACAGGAAGGGAAAAAGGGCCGTACACACCACACACGTTCCCTGCTAGTTACTCGCTCAGCGAATTAACTGAATAGAATGTCAATGTGTTCCAGCGAGACTAGCAGGTGAGTAGGCGAGTACTGTACAAGCGATGCGTTGTGGGCGGATCCCGAGTTGAAAATATTTTATCTTCGAGCGAGGCGAGTAAGCGAGTAACCAATTGGAAGGCAGAATTTCGTACTTCTTGCCTGTTCGAACGTTCCATGAAAGAGAGGCGAGTAGGCGAGCAAGCGAGAAGCTAGTAAATAGCAGCGATGTGTGTGTACGGCCCTAAAGAAGGGTGTTGATTTACGGATATGGGTTAGGGTGCATTTTGTAGCAAGGTGGATAGAGCAGGTATGAGGCTGCTCATTGAAACTGTGGCTGACTACTGCCAAAATTTGATCTTTTTCATGAAACTTTGCTAAATAAAATAATACATAATATGAGTGACTTCTACTATTCCCCTACCGCATTTGGGCAACAGCAAAAATTCAATTATCATTATATTTTTCAACTAAATGACCTAGATTTTAAGCATAGTGTAATCTATTTAAGGTTTCCCAAACAAACAAATTGCCAAGCTTAATCTTTAAATCATTTGATAAATTACTCTAATGAAACAAGCGAACAATTTCTTAATTATATTTGTCAGCAATGTTATGGACAAATACTATGTCATTTCAAACATATATACAAAATACAACAGAGATTGAAAACAATATATGATAAAAGTGCTTATGTCCCTTTAGCAGTAAATGTCATTATTCTTGTGCAACAGATATAGAATATGCTATTGTTGAGCTTCATACGTAGGATTTTATGAGTCACTGTGATACAGACAGACACATTTATCATCATAAATCCCTGTAAACGTCTGATTTTGAATATAGTCACACCACCACCCCCCTTACACAAGACTTTTCCTTCTCCCAGAGATAAAACCCTAGTGTATGTTCATAGATTTTTTCCAACACATAAGGGATCAATAGCGCAAAAAACACTTTTCAAAAGGCAGTCAACGGTGTTACTCAACTGTTTTATTACGGTCAAACAGTGCAGGGGAACAAAGCGGCAACGTTTTTTAGGAGGAAACAAAACAGAGCAGACAAAACCCATCTCCCTAGAACACAAATTCTTATAACCCGAAACGCGGAGGCGTCGGGGATGTAATGGTTTTTTGCGGCACCCCGCCCGCCGCCCCTGCCGCCGCGTCCTACCGCCGCCGCGTTTAAAGGTCTCTTCGTGATAACCCGCGATAACTTTTGAACGGAAGTTTGGATTTGTCCCAGATTTGGTGTGTAAATGCTCTAGGGCAGGTTCATGAACTGATTCGAATTTGGAGGTCAGAGCAATTTCAAGATGTCCCGAATTCAAGATGGCCGTATTTTTGTTTGGCCCATTATTTCTTTCTCACCGGGTGGATGGATTTGTCCCATATTTGGTGTTGTGAATGCTCTAAAGGTGGTTCATGAACTATTTAAAGAGTTTGGCAGGTTAACACTTTCAAGATGGCCGAATATTCAAGAGTGGCCGAATTTTTTTGTTTGGTCCATAACTCTGACCCAGGTGGATGATTTTGTCCCAAATTTGGTGTGTGAATGTTCATAAGGTAAGTTCATGAACTGATTCGGGTTTGGAGGTCAACAAATTCAAGATGCCCGAATTCAAATGGCCGAATTTTTGTTTGGGGGCCCATTACTTCTGAACCGGGTGGATGGATTGGATCCCAGATTTTGGTGTGTTGACTGCTCTAGGGTGGGTTCAATAACTGATTACAGTTTGGAGGTTAACACTTTCAAGATGGCCGACTTCAAGATGGCCGAATTTTTGTTTTGCTCCATAAACTTCTGACAGGGTGGTTGGATTTGTCCACAGATTTGGTGTGTGAATGTTCTAGGGTAGGTTCATGAAAACTGATTCGAGTTTGGAGGTCAACAAATTTCAAGATGGCCGAATTCAAGATGGCCGAATTTTTGTTTGGCCGCATTAATTCTGACCGGGTGGATGGATTTGTCCCAGATTTGGTGTGTGATTGCTCTATGGGGGGGTTCATTGAACTGATTACAGTTTGGAGGTTAAAACACTTTCAAGATGGCACGAATTCAAGATGGCCGGAATTTTTGTTTGGGTCCATAACTTCTGGACCGGGTGGATGGATTTGTCCCCAGATTTGTGTGTGTGAATGTTCTAGGGTATGGTTCATGAACTGATTCCCCAGTTTTGGAGGTCAACAATTTCAAGAATGGCCGAATTCAAGATGGCCGAATTTTTGTTTGACCCATTACTTCTGACCGGGTGGATGGATTTGTCCCCAGATTTTGGTGTGTGAATGCTGCAGGGTAGGTTCATGAACTGATTCAAGTTTGGAGGTCAACACTTTCAAAATGGTGGAATTTTTATTTGGCCCATAACTTCTGACTGGGTGATTGATTTGCCCCCGGTAAATCTCCTTAATTTAATGGTTCACCATTTCAGTGAATCTACCATAATCAGGTAGGCCTACAGTGTAATAAACCAGTGCAACAATATTTAATACCCATCTAATACTAGTGTAATACCAGTGTAAAAATAGGCAAATACCAGGTACAGTGTAATAAACCAGATGTAACAATATGTACTCACCATTGTAATACTAGTGTAATACCAGTGTACAAATATGCAATGCCATGTAATACCACTTACACACAAATAGCATACATGATATAAGTACAAAATTGGTACATGGTGTCACACTAGTATGACGTGGTATTAAATATTGTTATACTGGTTATTTCACTGAACCTAATGTGGTATATCCACTGTAATAGTGAACCATTAAAACAGTGTTACCATTTGCCCCATTTTTTCCTTCATTTTCACAATAGTCATTTGGTTTTAAGCCTATGCACGTCATTGATCTATGTATAGATATTAAGCTTAAATATATTTATTTTATATTTTGTATTTATCATAAACGTTCATGAAAAGGTGGACAGGAGTGGTAGGAATGATTGGGGACTGGAAGCGTCGCGTTTCGGGGATATACCTTAAGCAGTCGAAGGCGACTGCACAGGCAGTCTAGTTTTGTTTGTTTGTCTGTCAATATGGATATTAAAATTGGCAAAAACATACTCCATCCTCAACTGTCATCAGGCTGGTTCCCTTCCCGCCCAATTGGGTGCTTAGGATGGCCGTGTGCGGGTAAAAATGGCATGCTATCAGAAAAACCTTCCCACTGCCATATAAAATCGAATAGCGAATTGGGCGGTGTTCTTAGGGTGGATTTCTGATCACTTTTTTGGGCTGCGGAAATCATCCGCCTCATCATGGCAACCGCTGACTGGTCATACATTAATTGTAAACACCATTGACGGTAACAACCGGGTTGACCATTTCCAGCCATTTTTATTGGTGTTGTGCTAACTGAGCACCCTCAGAAGTTCCACACTACAACACCTTAATCAATTCATGTATCTGTATGCTTTATCTGTGTTTTTCTACATTTGAATTTCTCAATTCAGATTCTCTTATGAATATGTTGATAACACCTGTTAGACAGGGGCAATTTTCTATTCTCCCGCTATGAGAACATGAAAAAGAATGAGATTAAATTAATGTGAAGGATGGGAGGCTCAAAATTTTACTCAAATAAGTCTTCCTGTATCCTGCCAAAGAGGTTATTGACATCACGTGATGTTATTTCACCGTCATGGACCTAAAGACCAAAACCATTCTACTGATTTATGGAGGAGGTTTGCAGACCGTGACACGGTTAACACAGTTTTTGTGGACACACACACAAAACACTGGTCAAATTTTTCATTGTATAATGGAAAGGACAGTGGGTCTTTCTGACAAGTTTTGTCATATTGTCGATGATTACCTGTGAATCACAACATTTGCAACTCCGGTCTTTGGGTCAAAACAAGTTTCTCTTTACATGCTAACTATGAAGACTGAATCTGACATTTGGAAAACAGGACGGCAATGAAAACGCCCACAAACCAGGTATTAAATAATTCATGTCTTGCTGAGCGGAAATAATGCTATGGGTCTATAACACTTTCTGTATTATATGAAAGATAAATGTTTTTCTAATGTCCAAAACATCATTGGGATGGCAAGTTAAATAGTTTAAGTGGAATTGCCAAATAAAATCCACCGGACATTAAAAGTCGTAGGCGAATTAGATGAATCAACTCATATACTAGTATGGACCAAATTAACATTAAGTTTTGCAGCTTTAAACTGTCCTATTTCTGGAAATTCAAAAATGGTGGGACTATGGAGAAGATCCACGCTGTCCAATGTGTGAAAAAAAAGAAAAGACCAGGAAGCGAAAAAGAGCAATTTTCCCAGTTCAATAATGAACTTTTACAATTTTATGATGGTAGTAAGTATTCATGAACAAGGTAACAATTGTGAATGACAAGCATGAAAGTCTGGAAATAAGATACTAAAATTATTACACAGTACAACCTTTAAGGACATTTTTCATGTCGCACCCTGATGCAACCTTCCTGCAGTGCCCGTCTCTCTGGACCATTGTTATGATGACACAAGCCTTACTCCATTCATGCATGTGCAAACACAATGTGGGACAATTCACGGCTTAAGTAGATGGCATGAACAAAAACAGCCTCCTCAATCAATACAGAACAGAGACCACCAGAGATACACATTCAGATGCACATAACAACTCACTGGTTCATTAAAGCAATACACATACATCCCTTAATGTCCTTTGGGATGCCATACTCATGACATACACATTCAATGTACACATTTCGACATCCACATACAAATAGTATCCATAGTACACATGAACATGCACATGCCCATACATTTACACGTACCCCTAGCCCAAACCGCCAACCCCCCGAGATCGCACACAAACCGATACACACAAAGACATTTAATTCCATAGATATTACTTTGGCCCCAAAAGACGTCATTCTCAAAATGAACTGTACGAATGCGACAGCTTCTAACGCACAATATCACAAAATTCTGTGAGGAGTTGCAGAATCTGCGTGTGTGTGGTGCAAGAGTTCCAGTAGTGATGGTGTAGGGGGGGAGGCAGCGTGTGAGGTGAGATATCACGTTTTGAGAGGGACGGCACTGACATGTGTGTGGAAGCAGAGCCGGGCACGTGCAGAAGTCGCCTTCTCGACCGCCGCCCGCGCGAAAAAATAAAAATGAGTCACGCCAAATCCAGAAGCACATCACCTCGCCAACATCCTATCTTGCCGGACTTGAGAAAACAGCCTGTTTATGACGGAAGGATCATGATCGTCGGCAGCATCTGCGAAATGCTGGCGCCACACCAGCTCCGCAGATCCGCGAAGGCATGCGAGGATTCCGCATTGCATCGCATTGCGGTGGCATAGGCGCTCATTTCGCTTACTTGCCCAGAATGCAGGCCGCCAGGCCAAGCCCAGGCACACCTCGGGATCTGTTTGTCACGGGTTTCGTGTCTGTTTTGCCTGCTTGCTTGCTTGTCCTGCCGTTGGCCACTCGTTCCAAAGGAAAACACTGTCTACTGGGTGTTCACTGCTCATGTGGGATATGCAACACCCACCCACCACCCGCTCACCCCATGATCCATCTGGAATTCCTGTTGAATTTGTGTGTGTGTGTGGTGTGTGTGTGTGTGTGTGTGTGTTGTGTGTGGTGTGTTGTGTGTGTGTTGTGTGTTGTGTGTGTGTGTGGTGTGTGTGTTGCTGTCTCTCCTTTCTCTTTTCTGTGTGTGTGTGTGGTGTGTGTGTGTTTGGGGGGGGTGTGGGGTTGTGTGTGTGTGTGTGTGTGTGTATGTGTGTGTGTGTGTGTGTTTGTGTGTCTGTCTGGTCTGTCTGTCTGTTCTGTCTTCTGTGTGTTTGTCTTTGTCTTTTCTGTTTGTGTGTTGTGTGTGTTGTGTGTGTGTGGTGGTGGTGTGTGTGTGTGTGTCTGTGTGGTGTGTGTGTGTAGTGTGTGTGTTGTGTGAGTGTGTGTGTGTGTGTATGTTTGTGTTTTTGTGTGTGTTTGTGCGTGCTGGGTCGAGAGGGCGCGTATGTCTATGTGTGTGCCTGTGAGTACGGTGCTTTTTTGTTGTCGATGTGCTCATGTAAAGTAATGTGTTATTCAAGCTATCAGAGATGGCAGAGGTTACCGGCAGTGAACGCCCCCCCCCCCCCCCACCCCCTCCGATTACATATCACGCTCGACCTGAGCGCTTATTAAGCCAA
>NW_026945114.1:0-6951 GCF_034702125.1 Engraulis encrasicolus | reverse complement strand
TATTGGAAGACTTGTTATTACAGAAAATGAAGAAAAATAATGTTTTTGTCTGCCCTGTGGGAATTTTTTCCATTTCGGGAAAATCCGCATTTTTTTACGTCACCAACGACTAAATCAAGACATTTTAAAAATTTTAAAAATGGCTTTCATTTCTTCTCCTTTTAAAATTATGCTCAATGTTTTTCGTGTCAGTGGTTAGGGAAAAAGTAAGGTTTTTAGTATCGTTTGCGATTTAAAATTTCTTTAATAATCAACCAGTGGGAAGCTCACTGTTTGATTTTTTTTGATGCCGGAAACGGCCTGTCCATTGTCCAGGGGCCTTTTGCATGGGCCTGTTTACCAACAAGCGGGGCAACATACGCGTATAGAAACACAAACAAAAAACACGGTTTGAAAAGCTTCAACAATGTCAGGGGCCTTTTCAAAGGCCTTTAATGACCAATTTTAGTGGGGGAACGCAGCCGTCTAGACCCTGTAAAACTACGCCGTGCTAGTCCCTGAAGAAACTACCCCATGCTAGTCTCCTGTTAGAAACTGAAGCCGTGCTAGTCCCCTGTTAGAAACGCAGCGGTTTAGCTCCTGATAGAAATACAGCCGGGCTGGTCTCCTTTTGAAACAAAGCCGTCTGGTCTCCTTAAAAAACAACACCCGTGCTAGTTCCCCTGTTAGAAACTGCACCCGTCTGGTCTCCTTTAAAACTGCAGCCGTGCGGTCTCCTGTTTATTCGGGGCGGTTATGGGGGTCGGGGCCCCGGGCAGGATTTTGAAAAGGGGCCCCTCGGGGGACCCGGGCCGTCTGTTAGATTTCACACTTCGCATAGTATACTGTAACACTGAAAATGAGGGTTTTATAAGGAAAAATACAAAACAATAAAATAAAAAAATAAAAATAAAATGGTAATTTAAAAGGGGTTATAGATGGCAGGAAAATTTTTTCTTTTATCCATAGACGAGACAGTCTTCAAATTTTTATGCCAGCCCCCTTTTTCTACGACCATTATGGCCCAAAGTCCCTAGAACAGTCCCCTATTACCATACGCGTTGCCGTAGCCCTAGGTGCCGTCCCAAAACCAGTGCGTTTGGCTGCTGATGTCTGTCTACAGAGTTATTACGACATATTTAAACACACACACACCACACACACACACACCGCAACCCCGACAAATAAATGAAACAACTTGATGTTGGTTTACAGAGTTTTTAAAATACACGTATTTCACCCCCGAGGAAAGGGCCCCTGTAAGAGTGCCATGTAAGAATCATAGCACCCAATTTCGTAAAGGTTTTTAAATTGATTATCTTTTCTCCTATGGCTTTTCCCTTTCAGGGAGACTTTTTTTGGGCTTTTTTTATTGTTTTTGGGCCGGGGTGAGACAATCATTTTGCTGTTTCAGGGCCCCGGGTTTTGGCTTTTTTGGCGCCCTAGGGGTTTGATTTTTGGCGCCCCCCCCCCCCCCCCTCTTTTTTATACCTTACAGAACACAAGAGTAATACCGGTAGTAAGCTTAACTAAATAGCATCAAGAACAATAACTGTTTTGCATCAAATGGATTTCTTTTGGACAGCCGACCAACACATCAGATTGAGTCGCATGAAAGTACCTTCACTGTGTGGTGTCTTGGATGTAATGGTGGTGGTGCCCCCAACCCCAGATGAGAGGGAGGTTATCAATGTGTTTGAATTGTAAAATGGAATTGAAATGCAAGGAGAGTGGTACAGTACATTTGCATGTCAAATGCATGTGTAGACAATAGGCCTACCAAGGAGGTCTGCATTGATAGCCTATCTACACTACCTACAGCATCACAAAGCATGGCAGCATAACAATTTTAATAAGCTACACATTTGTGCTGTCTATGATGCCAACCAAGGTTCATGTCTGTAATGCGGATAGCGGTGCAGTTGTGAGTAGGATGATAATGAGAAGGGGCTATCTATGTTTTTGAACTGGAGGGTACAGGGTGAGAGAAGGGGAGTAAGCTGTAAAACGCGTTTGAAATGTATAAGAGGACAAAATATAGTAAAATAGACATCTACTTGTCTGCAATACTACGCAAGCAGCAGGAGAACAGGCTGTGCATGGTTCTGTTACATGATTAATGTAGTCCGATATGGCATGCTGGTTCTGGAAACAATGTTTTGCTTTAAGCGGACAACAAGCAGGTAAAAGCATTCAAGTGTATTGGATGGAGATAGGGCATCTAAACGTGTTTTTAGACGATGGCACCAGTCATTGCGTTATCATGGTCGTGTCAGCCTAAGCAAGTATGATGTCGGGTGGGTGTTTCGTGAGTAGGATACAGAACAGCTACTTTACGGGAGTTCAATTGCTTTGCCATACTTGGCTAATGTTAGCATGCTAACTATCGTTTTCTCAGATCAAAAGTCAGAGCTCTTTTTTCCTCTAAGTCCAAAAGTAGCCTCATAGCTATTAATTACAATTATCAGAAATCTTGTCGGATTAAATCACAGACGTCCAAAACCCCTCTGACTCTGCAACGTCCTGGATCATGCAATGACGGGTTTAATGAGAACATAACATGTTCTTCCATACCAGCAGAGCAGCAGTGCTGTTCGCAAGATTGCCCTATGTCTCTCGAATGAGTCTCCAAATTCAAAATAGAGCCAGAACGCTGTTCACTCGGTGTACCTCGACCCCAAAAATTTCTCAGGACTGTCTGTGTATTGGGTTCAAAGGACTTTCCCAGAGACAGTTGAAGCGATATTACTATTGGGCGGAGGTGGCGCTTTGCCTAGCCGGCCTAGTGACTTATAACCGGGCCCTGCTAGTATTTCATCAGTTTTAAGCGGGGCTTTGCGGAGGCCTAAGGACCATGCGAGTCGATGGGCCCTTGCAGAGCAAGGCCCGAGGATATCGTAATCTACTAAGTCCTGTTTTCTTTATTTATTTTTAAGCGGCTTGCGTGAGCAACGGACTCATGCGAGTCAGGGCTCCTTGCAGAGCAAGGCCCCTTTATAGTAAATCCTTCTAAGTCCTGTTTCTTCTTCCTGTATTATAGCGGGCTTGCGGAGCAGGACCATGCAGAGCAGGGCCGCTTGCGAGAGCAAGGCCCGATTATAGTAAATCTCTAAGTCCCCTGTTTTATATAAGCGGCTTGCGGAGCAAGGACCATGCAGAGCATGGCCCTTGCAGAGACAAGGCCCGTTTATAGTAATCTCTAAGTCCTGTTTCTTTTCTTATTTATTAAGCGGGCGTTGCGGAGCAAGGACCGCGTGCAGAGCATGGGCCCCCCCCCCCCCCCCCCCTTGGCAGAGCAAGGCACCGATTATAGTAATCTCTAAGTCCCGGGTGTTTCTTTTATTATTATTGGGTCTTGTGCAGGGGCAGTAAATAGAAAATGGATCTCCTCTAGGCCTTTCGAGATAGTAGACAACCGTTCAAACACTAAAACGACCGGCTCGGCTTGGAGATCGCGTACAGTTGTAGGCTTCTCCGTGTCTCTTGTCGTTTTCCGACCTCCCAACCGGTTTTTGGCGTATTTAGTGGAAAGCCTGGGTCACCCATTCAGACACCATGGTGGAACCTCCCTTGAAACCAAGTGTTCCGCCACTCTAGAGATTAGCAGTGTGTAGGAGGCTTGTTTTCAGGTCATAAAACATCAACACGTTCACGAAAAGGAAAGCTAGAAGTTTTTCGAGTTGACGCGTTGTTAGAGAGCTCTATGGGATGTCTCCAAATTGTCAAAGTTTCTCTCCCAACTCCCAATACTTTTTAAATGGCAGGTTTGTTGTATAAAAAAACAGGGCCTCTGGGTCTCATGGGGAATCCCGCAGTCTTTCTAAAAAGTGGCATTTTTTCAAGAGATCAGTCGTCATGTCACGTCACACGGAGGTCTCGATCTTTGTGCCTGAACCGGCTTTAACCTATAAACTTCATTCAAGAGCGCCTACTGTTAGAGAGATCACAAGCATGACTCCGATCTGAAAAAAGGACACGTGCCAACTCCTTTTAGTTTTTTTACAGAACGATTGTTGTGAAAGATCAAAAAACTCATTTTCATTTTCTTCCCCTTTTTAAGCTCAATACTACTGTCCGTTTCAGTGCAATCACAACAGGTGCAGCCTATGAAGGGTTCCATGTTCAAGCTGTCACTGTCTCAAGATTCTATTCTTAACGAGCATGTGGCGAGCAAACCATTCTAGAAGTCTATTGTTTCAGCTCTGCAATGCATGTAATATAGTCTTGTCTGGACTGTGCTGACAGCTAGCGTGCTTGCTTTAGTGGTAAAGCATGCTGCTGCATTAGAGATATGGAGGTTGAGGGTTCTAAAACCCACCCCGAAGCCATGGTTGATTTGCAAAATGATTAATAATTGCAGTGTTCCTTGTACAACTTAAAATCTCATGTATTCGATAGTATGCATGGCAAAGTGTGCTGAATTACAGATATGGAGGTTGGGGGTTACAGGAATCCCAAGGTCAAAGCCATGTTGTATTTTTAAAATGATGTCAGATGCATGTGTTCCTTGGCCACTTAAAATGCCATGTAATTCATTTAGTATGCATGGCAAATGTGCTGAATTAGGGATATGGTGGTTGGATGTTTCGAACCCCAGTCGAAGCCATGTTGATTTGCAAAATGATACTCATATGCAGTGTTCCGTGGCCACCTTCAAATATCAGGTATTGTATGTCATTTAGTAATCAATGGCAAAGGGGTTGGCTTACAGATATGGAGGTTGTGAGTTTCTAATCCCGCTCGAAGCCAGGTTGGATTGGCAAAATTATATCAAATGGCAGTGTTCCTTAGCCAACGTCAAATACCATTGTATGTCATTTATGTATATCCCCAAAACTCAGAGCTACGAACACTTTCAAGATGGCTGAATCCAAGATGGCTGAATTGTTTGGCCCATAACTTCTGACGTGGGTGGATGGATTTGTCCCAACATTCTTTTAGCTTTGTTTTTTCTCAATAGTACTTTGTTTCATCTCTGCCCCAAAAGGCAAGCCCGCTTCCAGCATTTTCTGTGAGAATGCATTTCTAGTTTTCATTGAGTTGCTGAGTTTCCCCGAGTTCCTCAAGGTTGCATGCAGATGGGATTTGAAGACTTTTGTTAAAAAACTCCTTAGCGCAGAGCCTCTCTTAAAACCTTATTGTCACAAAAACGTCAATGACCAAGTCTTAGCCACTTATCAATATGTTAGACTCTCAGCATTGTCATAGCAATGTTGTTATGATGTAATTTTCAACAAAGAGTGAACAGGTGTAGGTGTGTGTGTGTGTGTGTGTGTGTGTGTGTGTGTGTGTGCGTTCATGCGTGGAGTTGTGTGTGTGTTTAGGACCACTTGTATATAAGAGCTTGTTGTTATTACACATGTTGCTGGACGGGCTTAGTGTAGTTTGTGACATTTTCCTGCATAGTAACACTGCAACAGAGGACTTTATAAGAGGGAAAATCAATAACATAGTAATAAAGAACCTGCAGCATCAGTGTGCTTTCAAAGGAACTTGGTAGTGCGGATGGAAAGAAAAAACGATCAATCTTGTTAGTCCGTAGGGGCAGACAATGGGAGTCTCTCATTATTGTTGATGTCAGCTCTTTTGCATACGACCATATATGGCCAACGTCACGCTAGAGAAACAGTTCCCCCTGATTACCAAACATGTAGCCGTAGCCGTAGGTGCCAGTCACAGCAACAGTTGCGTTTGGGCTGCTGTGTCTCTGTCTGCACAGATTATTTACGTTACATTTACGCTTATACAACTCGCCTCCAGAAGAGTTTTGTCGCCTATCCATCTGTTATGGAATAACAGCTAATAACCTGACTTTCAATTTAATCACCTTGGCTTCAGAAGTCACGTCATATGAATGCTACAAACCCTCCTCGAATGAAATGAATGTACAAAAACTAAATTTCATGCACCAAATAAAGATTGAACCCTTTAATAAAACATTGCAGACAGTGCCAGATTTTGGACCACAAAGACAAAAGTTTGTTCATGTCGCCTGAAGAGTCGAATACATATAATGTGAAAAAATGGAGAAACGCAGAATTAAGTCACTTCAAAACACGTCAAATACGCAGATCAGGGTGTCCATTACTTTATCACTGATTCGCTCCACACCTCTCCATGAAAATCAACTTTGGCCCTTTAGGTGTATGTTTTGGGTCCTTGTAATTCCCCATGGAAAGCAACGCAATGAAAAATCAATGGAGTTTCAACAAATGAGAGATGGTGACATATTTGCTATTCGATTAGAGCTAATACATTTTTTTAACTTCATGATGTAATCAATGATAAAAGCCCTCACACATCCAAGCAGCAATGCATGCTCAGCTCCACATAGAGTCAAGAGCTGTTATCCCTCCCATGTTTGACTATTAGGCAACATGTATTGTTCCAAATTCTTCACCTTTAACACCAAAGAAGGTCCTCTCCACTGTCCTGTCTCAAGAAGCCTAGCCAAGAGTTATGCCGAGGCCTTAATTCTGACAAAAATATGTCACCAACCCAGGCTAATGGGGACTCATACTCTGAATGTCAAGATCCTCAAGATCAACCATTTTTACGAACTGATAGCATGATGGAAAACTATATGGTGTTGGAGATGAAGAATATGAAAAAAAGAAAAATGGTGCATAAAGTAAAACATGGTACAGATACAGCTCTTATGAGGAAGCTGCATGCATGCTGCAGTTTTTTGAGGGCTTTTATCCAGTGAATTAGATCAAGCAGTTAAACATGTATTGCCTTCTACTATAGCGAATATGTCACCATCTCTCATTGAACTCCATTGATTTTCATTGTGTTGCTTGTCCATGATTACAATGACCCTAAACATCCACCTAAGGCCAAAGTTGATTTGCGGGAGAGGTGAGAGTGATTTCAGTGAGTAAGTATGACAGCCCAGCTTGTCATGAGCACGCTCTCATCCCTAACAACCGCAATTGCATTCAATTCTAATCTCTTCTCCCCCCGCCACTC
>NW_026945113.1:0-2500 GCF_034702125.1 Engraulis encrasicolus | reverse complement strand
GATAGGACATGCAGGTTCGAGGAGTCAGAGCATAGGAAAACAACAAGCGTCCCATCCGTAAATTAAAGCATAGCCCTGTCCTTCACCGGTGCTAATGAGAGCCTGTGCCGTTAAGGAAGTGAAAACCATCGCATTCAAAACCCACCCATGATTAATTAATAATCTGTTGACAGGAGAGGGGAGAGGCAGGTGAATTCTAATCACTGGAAGGAAGCCAGTCAGAGCCAGTGAAGACAGGTTAGAGCCAGCGAAGGCACTGAAAGCCAATGATTGACACTAGTGATTTTATTTGTGCAAGGCAGCCTGTACATATTTTGTGTTTATGAAAGCAGATCATCTCGAGAGCATTTTAATTCGATATTTATTTATATTGTTGCGGTAAGCCAATAGTGCTGCCATATAGGGAGACAAAGCACACAAGGGGCACTGCATTGTAAGAGAGTTGGCAAAACCATACATGGGTTGATGCGGAAATAGTCATGGATGTTGCCTGTAGCTTCTGTACTCAAACCCATTTATTAACTATTTAGATTGGGAACCACTTAATAACAGTCAATTTGACTAGCCCACCAACAGACAGTAATCGTAACAGGGTGAGAGACACAATAGTTCCTTTGCCACCATACATGTGCTCCAACCACACTGAAGAAGGAGGAATGGGCCTATCCTTCTGAATGTCTCTATGAGTGACAATTCCACTTCAAACCTGAGGGGTGGCGACAAAGGGAAACCGCATAGTGTTGCTTTAATGAATAGCTTCAGCATCTTATCTGTGACACCACTCAAAGCAAGCGTGGCCGAAAAGTCCAGACAGGCGGCATAGGAAAAGGAGAGGAAAAACATCAATGCAAAACATTTTTAAAGGTGCACTCACTGAGGAGGATGGTGGCCATAGGTATTGCAATTATGCTGCTCATTGACACTGAGCTGCCTATTGCAAAATTTGATCTTTTCATGAATATTTGCTAAGTAATAAACTAACATTTACTAGCATGACCAAAGTACCACACTGTTCCCAAAATCCCTTTTCCAGTAAGAAGCCTACACAACAACTACAGCAAGCAACTCTTTTGTCTGCTGCTCACTTCGGGAGGTTAATTGGTTAGCTTGCTGTCAAAAATGGCAAAGGCAATGTGTGATCTGTCCCATTCCTTCCATCTGCTAAATTACAACCCTGTCACTTAATCGCAGTGCACAACAGAGTAGAGCAAACCAGAGAATCATCTAAGCCTGTTGCTCATGCTGTTATGCTGTTTTGGTGAAAACTCCACTATGGTGATTCTAGAATAGTTGTAGGACAGGGAACACAGGATGTTATTACCGAAACTGCGAGGAAAAAAGTTTGGCATGTCAGAACTGATGAGATCCATTTCAGTTTTATGAAGCTTGGTTCTACATGGTAGCGTTCAGGGAATACATGTGTAATGCACAAATGAGGCAGTATGGCAATATTGTAATGAGGAGACAATGTATGGAAATTCATTTAAATTCATTTTCTGAAACGTCTCCAGGGAGGACGCTCTCAGACCGAGAAAAAAAGGAATTTCCTTCGTGTGATATATTGTTAGACTCTGATTCCTTGGGCTTGGGGAAACTTGATGATGTGCCTTCATTTCCAAAGCTTTCACTACTGCTGGTGTGTGCATGCTACAGGCTAGATCATTCAAGATAGTACAAACAGGAAGCATTTATTTTGACATAGCTCCACCATATTTACTAAAGCACAGAACAAGTATTCATTAATTTGTTTACAGCAAAAAAGTCTGTTTACAGGAGGATAGATTCAGCAGCCGCATCTGATAGGTACATGCCTACTGTATGGTATTGCATTGTATGGATTAAAGGCTGTCAACGTCAGGCGAGGAACCTTACCAGAGCCCCACAGAGCTGGTGAACATTACATTATTACATTACATTATATTGCATTTGGCAGACGCTTTATAACCAAAGCGACTTTCAAAAGAGGACATATTCAAGCCAACATCACAAGCAAATACAATGTGCACAGGAGATATACAGAACAATAAGTGCAGTTGCAGAGGGGTTAGTTTTTTTTTTTTTTTTTTAATTAAAGAGTAAATAACGAGTACACACACACAAACTAACTAAACTAAACATCATGTCAGGAGTCTGCCCTGGGGCAAGGCCAGTTCAAGCATTAGTCTAGTAGATTCTCTCGAAAGAGGAACACGGCCATGTCTAGGGTGGCTTGGAGAATAATGTTCAAAATGATGACAATATATGCCAAATGTGAAAAAAAAACCAGCTATGAACAGCTATACTGCTTCGTTCAATCGTTTAAACAGTCAATGAAAACAATGTCAAACTCCCACATGTCTCTGCAAGAAAAGATGGCAAAGTTCCTACATGCCTACAGAAACGCTGACCATGCTACGACAGGCCAAGCCCCAGCTGTACTGTTCATGGGTAGACGACTGAGGTCACGTCTCGATCTGCTAAAGCCTGACCTGTGTAGAGATGTCATGCAAAAACAGTCCCG
>NW_026945112.1:0-6941 GCF_034702125.1 Engraulis encrasicolus | reverse complement strand
AATGACATATTGTAGGCTAATAATAAAATATTGTAAAAAAAAAAAAAAACTGCCAGAGCATCCTATAAGTCCAATGTGTAAAAAAAAAAATCATGGCCGCGACACTTAAGAACGACTTCGGGGGAAAACGGGACTGCACATTATGAAAAAATACTTGTGGGTATACAGTACCAGTAGGCCTAATCAAGAACGTCGCAGGGTAGGCTACAGTAGCCTACTGTATGCAAGCGTAAAGGCATGGCACCTGTTGGAAGACGTCGCTCTCTCTCTCTCTCTCTCGTGCGCGTATTGCAAGCTGTTGCATATTATTTGCTTGATGCAAAGTTGTGATGGCACGCGCTCTCATTGACATGGTTATGTCCATGGTTGCATGCATTCGCAAGACGTTATTGCAATAACTTCAATTATTATATGGTGTGACGTCATCGGTCGAATGCTCCATTCATTTCAACGGGGCTCCCCAACGTTCGCACGTCTGTTATTTTTCGATAACGGACGGGTTGGTCTATAACAGACCGCTGTCAATGGCAACAAGACTTTTCACTGCTAAAGCGACTTTTCAACAAGACTCTAATCAGCTGCTGTGATAGACAACACCTGTTGTCCTGGCTACCTAGCTGTTGCCTAGCGGTGTTCCACAACAGCACTGTTTTGTTTTGCGCAGCAACAATCTTAACATTAAATAGGCCTAAAGAAATGTCCCCGCCATGTGTGAATCATTTAAGTATATCCATATAATAAGCGGGTTAACTTTCGGCGAGTCGGTCGCTTTGTGGAATAGCTCCGCGTCGGGGTCTAAAGATTCTCTCTGTCGTGCTGCTATTCCACGGTAGCGACCTTCTCGCCGAACGTTAACCCTTACATAACTGTCCCCCAATAACGCATGTGAAAGCGTGGAAGGTTCACTTACTATTTCAGTGTCCTTGACTGAAACAAGTCGCAAAAACTCCACACTTCCGAATCCTTTGCGATCGGCACTTAAGTGATTCTTATCAGAAGGCTTGTGCGCATAGACCCTTAAATTACAAACATTAGCGAACATTGAAAAAAGATCAGACAACGACCGTCGGGTAGCAGGTTCATGAAGGGAATGGAGAAGTTCCGCAAAAATGATGTTTGCTATGTGCGACAGCACCACCACTATCTCATGACTGCATCAACTTCTTCGTCATGGATAAATGGGCAACAATATTTTTTCCAGCCAGGATTGCACTGAAAAGTAGGCTACTGCTGCAACTGCGTCACCGACGCTGCCTGTCACTGTGCCTGCTGCGTGTGAGGGAGGGGAGAAGGGGAGGAGACGCGGAGCAGATGAGGGTCTCGACTTGCGAAATAGCAGGCAATTCTTTTCCAATGTTTCAGTGACATATTAACAAAAATACTTCCTATTGGTTTTCGTCTCCGGTGGAATTGTAGTCACATTTTTATTTTTTTGACGAAAATATAAATCAATATCGTTATATTTTTCATACAAACGCGTGCTGTTTTTTTCGTCATCGTTTTATTCTCGTCAGGGGAAAAACAATCGTTAGCGATAAATATGACGAAAATATTTCGTCACGAAATTAACACTGCACTTAACACATGCTGGCAATAATCTGCCCCACCTGAGAAGGAATCGTCTCATGCAGGCAGCACAGTACTCCACACCTGCCTCTTATTGACTAAGACTCATTATGCACATGCACTCCCTGAATATATATATATATATTTACAGGCAGCTATAATGTGTTACCTTGGGGAGAATGCCCCAAGTGCAATTTCATGCTCAGACAAACTTGAACACCAGCAAACAATGTGTCTAGCACAACAGATAGCAGTAAGAGATGAGGACAATGACCGTCAAGCCAGCCGGCCAACGTTTAGGCATTACAATATGAAGAGGTGAAGTGTAAACATCTTCCTCTTCTTCCTGCTCATGTACTCTTTTAATAAGCAGATAGCCTGGCTGGCATTGGGCCAGGCTAATCTCGCCTTGGGCCAAGGTGCATGGCATGATACACTGACTACAGCTCTGTCAAGTCAAGTCAAGTCAAGTAGGTTTTATTGTCAATTTCTTTACATGCACTGGTCATACAAAGAATTTGAAATTACATTTCTTGCTTTCCCATTAGACATAGACTAATCTAGGTAAGGACATAGACAGTATAGACATAGACAGTACTTATACATGGACTTAAGACAGTATGGACATAGACAGTGCTCATACAGACATTTAAAGTGCAAGACTGGACAACAGAAGACTTGTAGAGGACATACATTAAGAGGTATCTGTTGTGCTTTTGTGCTTTTCCTAAAAAAAAGTCCTTTATAGCGTTCTGACATGGTAATAGTAGCATTTTGAAGAAAATAAATATTAAAAAGGGTCTGTCAAGTATCTGAGAGCAGAATTTACCAGATGAAAATGTCCCCTATACCCTGATTAATGTAATTGTCCCAAAGTATATAGGTGTGAAAGGTAGTGAATAAAAGTGGTGAATATTCACACAGAATTTACAGGCCAAATCCAAGTAAATGTAGAGTAGAGTCGAGTGCTTTTATGAATCCCAAGGGAAATGAAGGTGTCTGACAGCTTACATAGATACATAGATACAAGACATAGACAAAGACCTAATACACATTATTGCACATTGCAGTAAACATATAGCAAAATCTGAGTATAGCAAAAAGCCTTACATCAGTTAACACACACATACCCACGCTCTCTCTCTTGCTCACACACACACGCACACACACACACACACACACACACACACACACACACACACATACCCACGCTCTCTCTCTTGCTCTCTCTCTCTCTCTCACACACACACACACACACACATACACACACACACACACAGTGTAGTAAAAGTTATGCCTTGGTTACTGTAAATGGGTGAAGAGGGTGAAGATTGTGCCCATCTCAGGCAGGATGAGGGCTGGTTGAAGTTTTCAAATGAGGAGTCTGCACACTTAAAATCCTTGTTGGGTTTTTAATCCATGGCAAAACTGTGTTTCAACAATTGAGGCCTTCTTGATTCTCTACAAACACACAAAACACTACAAACCAGAGATGTGGACTTGGGACTTGTGACTTGGACTTGAGTCAGACTTGAGCACACAAATGAATTGACTTGAGACTTCTGACTTGACTCGACTTGCACGCTACTGACTCGAGACTTGACTTGACTTGACACTTTTAGCTCGCAATGACTTGCAATAGTATGGGAAGTCTTAATGTATTTATTTTTTGCATTTGTAAATCAAATACATTTAAAAAGTGAAATATTAAATGAATTGCCCTTAAACAATACCAGTAGGCCTACTACTGTATTTTTGTTTAGAACGCAACTGACAAAGGGGGACATGCAAAGCAGGAGAGGTAATACATTGATGACCAAAAGTCATTGTCAACGTTGCCCATAGAATACAAGGTGGCTTGTTAGTGACTTGGAAAAAATGGGACTTGGACTTGACTTAGACTTTGGTACGACTTCGACTTGACTTGGTCAAATGTGTCTTAACTTGTGACTTGACTAGGACTTGACTGGAACGACTTGAGACTTACTTGTGACTTGTTACCACCACGTTCCAGGGCCATTTTTCATTTCACTGCTCACAGTGATCCAGCACTATTTTTATTTCACCAAACACATTGATCGAGGGACCATTTTTTATTTACTGTTCACAGTGATCCAGGATCATTGCTAATTTTAACTCTTACAGTGATCCAGGACCATTGTTAATGTTACTGCTCACAGTGATCCCAGTCCATTATTTATTTTACCGCTCACAGTGATCCTGGACCATTATTCATTTGAGTGCTCTCACAATGATCCAAGACCGTTATTCATTTTA
This sequence comes from Engraulis encrasicolus, assembly GCF_034702125.1. NCBI lineage: Eukaryota > Metazoa > Chordata > Actinopteri > Clupeiformes > Engraulidae > Engraulis > Engraulis encrasicolus. The sequence goes on along the minus strand of NW_026945112.1, from coordinate 3,098 downwards.
CTACTCACCACGTTCCAGGGCCATTTTTCATTTCACTGCTCACAGTGATCCAGGACACTTTTTATTTTACCACTCACAGTGATCCAGGACCATTATTCATTTTAACGCTCACAGCGATGCAGGACCAAAGTTTATTTCGCCAATCACAGCGATCCTGCACCATTGTTTATTTACTGCTCATTTTATTGTTCACAGTGATCTAGAACCATCAATCACATTATCTGACTCCCTAAATGCTTACCTATGACTGGCCATTATCTGACGCCCTAACCGCCTACCCATGACTGCCCATTATATATTACCACTTCATCGGACCAGGGACAGCAGGTCATTATGAGGATGATTCCAGCAGGTCGTGCTGATTCCCAGAGATGATGAGGGGACATATGTAGTCAGATTCACCTCCTCCACGCTGCAGATGATGCCAGAAAACACTATGGCTCCCACAACAACAAGGCAACTAGAATGGGCACTCGGTAGAGCGCAAACCTTCGCCTACGCCACTTATTTTTTTCTGGCCATCTTCAGAGTGTGGGGCATAACATTCTCCAAATTTTGGTGTTAGTTTCATTGAAATCGGACCGGAATATCGTAATATTACATTTTTGGCCCAGTCTTGACCTCTTATTCAATTCAGCATGCACACGTTGTTCTGGCATATAGTGCTTGGCAAAGAAAAACGTTTTTGACCTTTTCGTGACCTTGACCTTGACCTTTGACCTAATCACTGCCAAAAAGTAATTGATTGTTCCTTGGGTCATGCCCAATCATCCCACTAAATTTCAGAAAAATCGTCTCAATTTACGTTTTTAACCTTTCGTGACTTTGACCTTTGACCCAATCACTCCCAAAAAGTAATCGATTGTTCCTTGAGTCATGACCAATCATCCCACTAAATTTCATAAAAATCGGCTCAATTTACGTTTTTGACCTTTTCGTGACCTTGACCTTGACCTTTGACCCAATCACTCCCAAAAACTAAGTATCTGAACACAATGTGCAATTTAACTCGTTGGGCCTCAGCGTCTGTCAGTGATACAGAACCTATTTGCATACACATGCAAAATAATAAATTACTACAGGGAGTCTGGTGGTCTGGGGAGGAAAAAAAGTCTTCTTTTGTCTTTTTTCTTTGTCTATTCATTTTGCTTAATTATTAGTTAGCTTGTTGTGCTTTAGGGTTGTTGTAGTTGTGAACTAAAAACATAACAATAAAAGTGTGATTGCAGGGATAACTAGAAATGCATTCTCACAGAAAATGCTGGAAGCGGGCTTGCCTTTTGGGGCAGAGATGAAACAAAGTACTATTGAGAAAACAAAGCTAAAAGAAATCTTGGAAAAACTCCATCCACCCAGTCAGAAGTTATGGGCCAAACAATGCAGCCATCTTGGATTCAGCCATCTTGAAAGTGTTGTAGCTCTGCGTTTTGGGGATATACTAAATGACATAGATGGTATTTTAAGTTGGCTAAGGAACACTGCATATGATATAATTTTGAAAATCAACATGGCTTCGAGCGGGATTAGAACTCACAACCTCCATATCTGTAATCCAACCCCTTTGCCATTGATATTAAATGACATACAATACATGATATTTGAAGTTGGCTAAGGAACACTGCATATGATATCATTTTGAAAATCAACATGGCTTCGACTGGGGTTCGAACCTCAAACCCCCATATCCCTAATTCAGCACATTTGCCATTCATACTAAATGACATACATGGCATTTTAAGTTGGCCAAGGAACACTGCATATGATATCATTTTGAAAGTCAACATGGCTTTGACTGGGATTCGAACCCCCAACCTCCATATCTGTAATCCAACACATTTGCCATGCATACTAAAATACATACATGGCATTTTAAGTTGGCCAAGGAACACTGCTATGATGTAATTTGAAAATCAACATGGCTTTGACTGGGTTTCGATAACCCGCCAACCTCAATATCTGTAATTCAGCACATTTTGCCATCCATACTAAATGATATACATGGCATTTTAAGTCAGCCAAGGAACGCTGCATATTATATAATTTAGAAAATCAAACATGGCTTCAGGTGGGTTTCGAACCCTCAACCCCCATATCTCTAATGCAGCAGCATGCATTACCACTAAGCCAAGCCAGCTAATTGTTCATGCATTGTCCAGCAAGACTATATTACATTGCATTGCAGAGCTGAACAATAGGCTTCTAGAATGCTTGCTCGCACCTGCTCGTTAAGGAATGGAATCTTGAGACAGTGACAGTTGAAATGGAATCCTTCATGGCTGCACCTGTTGTGATTGACTGAAAGACAGTTAGTATTGAGCCTTTAACAGGGGAAGAAAATGAGAATGAGTTTTTTGTCTTTACAACATCGTTGTAAAAAAAACTAAAAGGAGTTGGCACGTGTCCTTTTCACAGATCGGAGTCATGCTTGTGATCTCTCTAACAGGTCTTTGAATTAAGTTTATAGGTTGAAAGGGTTCAGGCACAAATGGACCTCCGTGTGGGACATGCGCTGATCTCTTGAAAAATGCACTTTTCAAAAGACTGGGATTCTCCATAGAGCCAGGCTGTTTTTTTTACTAAACCTGCCATTTAAAAGTATTGGGAGTTGGGAGATGAAACTTTCACAATTTCCACACATCCCATACACCTCCCTAACAACCCCTCAACTAAACTTCTACCTCAAACTCTTCATCTTTTATCACCCAAAAACCCTCCTACACTCTAATCTCTAGAGTGGCGGAACCTTGGTTCATGGAGGTTCCACCACTTTTTCCAATGGGGACCCAGGCTTTCACTAAATCGCCAAAAACGGGAAAACGACAAGAGACACGGAGAAGGCTATAACGAAACGCGATCTCCAAGCCGAGCCGGTCGTTTTAGTGTTTGAACGGTGTCTCTATCTCGAAAGGCCTAGGAGGAGATCCATTTTCTATTTTTACTGTCCCTGTACAAGAGAACCAATAAACAGGACTTAGAGATTACTATAATCGGGCCTTGCTCTGCAAGAGCTCTGCTCTTGCTCCGCAAGCCCGCTTAATAAATACAAAACATGGAGAACGGTGTGAAGGAAACAGAGAAATTAGATAAACTTAGATAAA
>NW_026945110.1:0-6963 GCF_034702125.1 Engraulis encrasicolus | reverse complement strand
AATGTTTTGCGGACACTCACTGTGCAACTTTCTGCAAAGAACACAAACCAACCCCCCGGGCTGGACAAACACCCGGGTTTTAATCCAGGTTTTTGAGTTTGTAAGGGGCAAAAAGGGGAAAGGGAAGCTCCCGTGTTTTGCTGTCGTCTGAGATGTGTCCGAAGTAATTTTGTGGGGGCGTGCTGCTTTGGGGCGGGCGTCGTGGGTTGTTGGCGTGTTGGGGCTTTGTTTTTTGGGGGGTGTGGTTTTGGGTTGCTTGGTGTTGGGGTGGGCATTTTATTGTGTTTTGTGTCTGCGGTTTCCCCAATCAACACGGTGATCATACCGGATGAATCAGGAACACACAGACCGTGTGGTGTGTGTGTGTGGTGTGTGTGTGGTGTTGTGTGGGTTGGGGTGTGTTGTGGGTTTTGGTGTGTGTTGTTGTGTTGTGTGTGGTGTGGGTGTTTTGTGTGTGTGTTGTGTGGGGTGGGGTTTTGTGGACGCAAGATCCAAGGAAAATTAAATGGCAGATGGGTCCTTTTCCCTTGCCGTTTGGGGGTGTGGTGGTGGTTTGTGGTGGTGTGGGTGTGGTGTGTTTGTGTGTTTTGGGGTTTGTTGTGTGTGTTGTTGTTGGTGGTTTTTTTGGGGGGTTTTTTGCATGCATTTTTTATTTTGGCTTTTTTAGGAAAAAGTGTTTTCTATTTTTTTTTGTGTTGGATTTTTGTTATTGTATTGTTCACACGGCAGCCTGTAGACTTTCCATATGGCATGTTATTTTGATGTGTGGGGTTGTGTGTGTGTGTGTTTGGTGTGTGTTTTGGTGGTTGTGGGGGGTTTTGGGGTGTGTGGGTTGTGTGTTGTGTGTTTTGGGGTGTGTGTGTTGTTGTGGTGTGTGGTGTGTCATTCTTGTCTATGCCAGTAACTTGATGTGTGGGTGTTTAATATGTTTTGTATGAGTTATACAGTATATTGTATATTAATTTGCACTTCTGTTTTGGGAAAAACCCAGGCACGTATTAAAATTTTCCCCCAAATGGTTTGCCGGGTGGGTGTGCTGCACACTTTGGGGTGGGGTTTTTTCAAACGCAAAAAGTGCAACAATTTTATTTTTCTAGCGGTGGGGGGGGGGGGGTATTTTTTGGGGGTGTCCTAAGTCAAATTTTTTTTGTTTTTCAACACGTTGGTGCCTTTGGAAGGGGGAAAATTTATTTGCCCGTTTGGGAGCAAAAGCTAGTTTTGTATGATTTGTTGTTTAAAAGCAACCCTTGTGTTTGTGATTGTGTGCCCCCCCGGGGGTGTTTCTCTGCGCTCATATTTTCGCATTCTTGTTTGGGCAGGTCGGGGCACCGCCACGCTTAATATTCCTCACTAAACTAAATTTCTTCAGTGTGTTGTTTGTGTGGTTTTGGGTTTTCTGCTGCTTAATCATCCTGTTGGACAATTGGACCCGGGTTCACAGCCCAACAACTTTTTTTTGTTTATGGGAAAAGGTAAAGTTTGTGTGTGTTTCGGTGCATCATCATGGTTTTTTTGTGGTTTTTGGGCGCGGTGGTGTGTGTGTGGGGGGTTTTTTTTCCTTCTATCTATGATTCATTTTGCCTCCCCCCTCCCCCTGTGGTTGATGAAATTAGCAATACCCCAAAACCCCCACACACACACACACACACACACACACACCACACCACACCCCACAAAACACAACACCCACACGCCGCACACACCCCAGGGGAAAAACCATATAAACACCCCTCCAAGCCAAACACCAGTAAAGCGAATGGCCTTTCTGCCTTTTCGACCCCCGGGCTTTTTTTTAATTTTTTCCCAAAATAGTAAAGAATTTAAACCATTCCCGTTGTGCGGTTTGTTTTGGGGGTTGCGGTTGCGTGCCTGCCTCAATGTCTGTGCGTATCCCTGTTTCCATTGCGGGCACATGCAAAATAAGCTGATGCTTTTTGTGTCGTCAAAAAAAAAAAGGTTGCTTGTTTTTTCACATACTTTGTTTTAATTGAAGCTTTAAACACAGTCTTTAATTCCTGTTTTTCCACAGGAAAATTTAATCGTTTTGATTACTATAGCAATTTTTTTCCCTTTTTAGCCCGGGCCCTTTTGGCTGTTCTTGTGATGACAATACCCTTTATCATAACTTTTATTCAAAGTCTACCACTTAATTTTAAAATAACATTTTCGATTCTGTAATCACTTTTATAGATTTTAATTTTATCAAAAACCCAAGCTTTTTATTTAATTGGGTGGGAATGAAAACATCCCTAAAATTGTTTTTGGGGTGAATGGGAAATTTTCTTTCCCACAGGGAGGGCCAAGGAGGGGACAGGGGACGCACAAGTAGGGGCGGGAACCCCAAAAAAAAAAATTTTTTTTGGGGAACCCCTCATTCCTTGAGTACCTTTCTCTAAGCAATTTTCATGTGTGCCCCCCCAGGGTTCTCCTGCAGTCGGCGATCGCATCCGTCCATAAAGGGGCCCCCACTAACGCACCGGAGGGGCCACCCCTCTGAGAGACCCCACATCCCAACAACACCCTAATAGAGTTCGACGGGGCATAACGGGGGCGAAAAAGAGAGAGAGAGAAAGAGAAGAGAAGAAGAGGAGGGAGAGAGAAGGGGGAGAAGGGGGAAAGGGAGGGCACCTTAAAGGGTGTGGGGTCACATATTCGACTATTTGGCATTGTTTTACTTGATTTTTTATCTGTCGGGTAAAGAGAAAAGAGAGGGGGGGGAAAAAGGGAGCGGGGTGGTGGCTTGCGTGTTGCGTTTTTTTCGGGGTGTTGTGTGTTTGTGTGTTGGGGGTTTTGGGGTGGGTTTTGGCAGTGTCGCGGGCGTATAACAACTCTTTGGACGGGCTGACCTTTTAAATTGTCTTTTTGAAGGACGAAAAACGGAAAACCAAAAGAAGTTAAAGATTATTCTCACAATATAAGCAAAATTTTAACGAAGGGAAAAAAGGAAAAAAGGGAAACCGGAGGGTTTTTAGCTTTGCCCGCCATTTGGATTTTTTGAGAAAGGTTTAATAAGGTTAAGACTAACAAAGGGGCAGCAAAGGGTCATTTAAAATTTTGTGTGTGGGGTCTCTGTGGCCATTCCTTTTTTTCTTTGCATGTTCAAGGTCTTTTTTGGACCATACTTAAATTTAAGTTTTTCCCCTGGTATCTTTTGTTTTCCCTATCAGCTTTTTTACTTCTCTACTGTTTGACTTGGGACATCCTGCCCCAACCACACACACACAAAACCCACCCACACAACACACACACACACCACCACCCCAAAACCACACCACAAACACACAAAAACCCCAAAACACAACACCCCCACCCACACACCACACACCCCAAACACACACAAAAAAAAATTTTTTCAGGCCCACACTCTCGCAACACTTCGTCTGTGTACACACACACACACACATACACACCTACATACCCTGGGGTGCCCCTAACGGTTGCTAGAGCTGTTCCAGTTTTACCCAGCCGGGAGATTGAAACTCAAGCCCAACCTCCCCCCTCCACTAAACTCTCACCACACTCACACGCCACCCCAAAAGAACAAACACCACCGCACACACAAAACAACAGGCCCCCACATACATCCCCGCACCAAGAACCAGGCACCACGCACCCCACTCCCCACCACACACCACACACACCCCACACCAACACACACACACACACCCCAACACACAAAACACACTCACACACCGCTCTCCTCCTCTCCCTCTCTCCCTCTTCTCCACAACACACACCAATGCCTCTCTCAAACCCCTCCCTCACGACATTTTAAATTTTGCCCCACTTTAGCCAAAAAACAAAACTCCGGTTACGAGATGCAGAACAAACAACGGATGCACGCACCACCATCCACACGCGCAGCACACACATAACCACAACCCGTAAACCCAAAAGTACACTAACAGAAAAAAAATAGATACACACAAACACGAAGGAGTTGGAGAAGCAAAAAACTTTAAAAAAATTTAATTAAACAAACCGTAAGCACAACCCCAAAAACAAACACCCTTTTCAAGTACCCCCCACCCCAAAAACCAATTGGGGGGAAACCAACACAAACACCAACACACACACACCACCCAACCCCCACCCCAACCCACAACCAAAACCCCACAAACCCCCCACACCACGCACCCCCACCCACCACCCAACACCCACAACCCCCCAAAAACCCCCAAACAAAAAGGGGGGAAAAACCCCACCCCACCCCCCCCACCACCCCCCACACACAAAACTCACACCACACAACACACCACCACACCAAAACACCCACCACACGCAACCCCCCACACCCCAAACCAAACCCCCAAAAAAAAAACACCCACCCCCCCCCCCGGGAAAAAAACCCCCAAAAAAAAAACAAAAACAACCCCGCACACCCTCCTACACCAAATTTAAAAACACTCTCCAACCACCACCCCACCTCCACCCCAAAAAAAACCACCACACCCCCCTTAACACTGGTTTTAAAAAACCCCAAAAAAAACCCCCCCCCCCCCCAAACCCCCGGGGAAAAAACCCCCCCCCGAAAAAACCCCCGCCCCCCCCCCCCCCCCCCCCCCCCCCCCCCCAAAAAAAACCCCCCCCCCCCCCCCAAAAAAAAACGTTTAAAAAGGGGTTTTTTTTTCTTTTTTTTTTTCCCTTTTTTTGAATTTGGGAATCCGGGTTTTAAGTTTACTTTAAGTTTTTTTTTTTTTGGGGGGGGGGGGGTTTTGTTGTGGTGGTTGGGTTTGGTGGGTTTTTGGGGTTTTTTTTTGTTTTGGGGGGCTGGTTAAAAAGGGGTTTTTGAATTATTAAAATTTTGGGTTTGTGATTTAAATTATTAAGGGTCCCCGTTTTAAAATTTTTCCAAAATTTTTTTTTAACAACCTGCAACAAAGATTTTCGAAGGGTTCTTCCCCAATTTAAACACCATTAAAAAATTTTTTGGTTCGGCCATGGAAAATTATGAAATTTTGGCTTTAAACAGTTTACTTTTAAAAATTTTTTCTTATAAAGAAAGTTTGGTTTTTTGATTTCTGTGTTGGTAAAAATTTTTTGCGTTCATTGAGGGGCCTTTTTTGTTTTGTTTTGGTTTTTTAAAAGGCTTTATTTTCTGGTTTTGCGATCAGAATGAAAATTGGGTTTTTTGGGGGGTTTTAAAAAAAGGGGTAAGGGGGACCAGAAAATCCACCCTGGGGAAACCCTTTTGGGCTAATCACAAAGGCTTCTTCCTTTTTTTCCCCTTCTTTTATTTTCCCCCCTTTATTTTCTTTTTTCCCCCTCCCTTTTCCTTAATTTTTCCCCCTTTTTTTCACCCCTCATTTTTTTTTTATTTGCATTCTCTCTTTCTGTGCTTTGCTTTTCCTCCCCCCTCTCCCCTCCCACCTGAGGAGCTCTCTGAGCTCTCTGTTTAGATCTTTTCTGTCAGTACCCCCTCCTGTCTCCCTCTCTGTAAATTATACTCTACTACTCAAAACTCTTTCTTTCTTCCCTCTTGCTCCATGCCCCACATCTCCCTCCTTCTCTCCTCTCTCCTCCCTCTCTCTATCTCTTTCCCCTCTCTCTCTTCCCCTCTCTCTCTCTCTTCCTTCTCTCTCTCCGTATCCCTCTCTTTCTTTCGTCACTTTTTCCCCACATCCCTCTCTTCCTTTTCTTCCCTATCCCCTGTCTGTCCTGGAGGGGATATGGGGGGACACCTTTCAATCCAATTTAACCCGTAAAAAGGCTTCCAGCGGGCAGCCCCCCTTCCTGCACCCCCTCGGCAGTGTCCTCCCTCATGTTAAAACTAGATAGGCTACATCACTGACTAGGTGTTTTGGAACGCCCCTTAAAGGAGCCTCCTGCTGTCCAAGCCAGACAAGAGGAATGGCCGCCCCCGACTGTTGTGTTGTCAACACTAATAGAGTTGCAGATAACAGATTTCCGTCTGCTTCTTTCATCATCTCTCTCTCTCTGTACTCTCATCCTTCTGCCCATTTCTTTTTTCCTCTCCTCTTCTGCCTCTCTCTCTCGGTCTCTCCCTCTCCGTGTGCTTCCATGTCTTTCTCTCTATGTGTATCTCTCACCCTCCCCTCTTTTATAGACATATTAATTTACAGATATAGTTGCTTTTTTAGATCACTGTTTAGATATGATCTTGCTAAGAATACGATGCTGACTTACAAAGGCCCAAACGCAATTCTGCATATTTTGTCCAAAATGAGTTAGACTGAAAAGGGGCTTTATTACACCTCCTTTTTATTGTGACAAAGCCTTATGGTTCAAATGTGTCCCATTGTAGACATATTGCTAAGTCAAATTTGCAGCAATACAATACACCATATCTTCCTTACGTTTCCCAATTTTTCTTTCCCTTTTTGTCCTCCATCATCCATCCTTTCTTCCCTGTTCTCTTTCTCGTATTCTCTCTCCCCAGAGTCGTGATTCCCTGCACGGACCTTCCATGTCAAGCTGCCCAAGAAGCCGGGAGTGGAGCTGGGCATCACCATCAGCTGTGAGTGGATCAGAAAAAACCACACCACCACACGCACACCCACACACAAACACAACACACCCACACACACCCCACACACCCCACACACAAACACACACACTACTACACACTCACATGCACAAACACACAAAAAAGCAACACAAGCATGCACAACACTCACACACACACACACACAAGCCAGGAGTCCATACCCTTTAGTGCAAAAAACACACACGTACACACACACACAACCACCCCAACGCTTGCATGCGCACATACACACATGCACAAATGCATACATACGCACGCACACAACAGACACCACACACACACACACACACACACACAAAACACACAAAAAATGGAGTGCCCCACCCCACCACACACACGCGCACACGCACACAAGCTCTTTTCCAAAATGAGATATATCCATTTTATAGAATGTTGGGAAATTTACATTTTTTATTGGGCATTCCATTGAATTGCATTGCAAAATGCATTTTTGT
>NW_026945109.1:0-99829 GCF_034702125.1 Engraulis encrasicolus | reverse complement strand
GCGGGGACTTTTACCTTTCGATATATTCCGAATTACGAATGAAATTGAATAGTCGCATGTAATGACATCCCCACTGCTGGGTTTTTTTTTTTTTGTTTGACTTTTCGCAAAAAAATGTTATTATAAGTTCAAATCCCTTAAGCAAAAATTTTTGCACCAGTGAAAAGTTTAATCTAACAAGCAATTCGTTTTTTATATGCCGTCTCTATCTGCTTTTTTATTCATCTGGCTTTAAAAGAAATTTTTAACGAGTCAAAAATAACCACAAAATGGTGCATTTTTTTGGGCCCTTTAAATACTTTGCCGTCGCCTTTGACATTAATACTGATTTTTTTTTGTGGAAATTTGCTCATAACGTAAAAAATTGGGCTCAATGCAACCATGGCAACGGCGCGAACCTCTCCTGCGCGCATGGTCAAAGGCACAGCAGAATTTTCTATTCTTTCTTTTTCCCCGGACGTGCTATTTTGCCAGCATGGACTTTTTCCATTGGGGGCCCGGGGTTGGCAATCCTCCGTAAAAGATTCTTATGACTTTGGAAGTTTAAAACAAAAATATGTGGTTACAGTGTGCTTCATTGAGCCCATCTTTGGGGTGTTTTTTCTTTTAGTTTAAAACCGGGTCAACGGTAGGGGTGGGGGTGCACTAGAGACTGTGCGAATGCATTTGTGTTAAACTCATTGGATAATAGAATTTATTTACTGTCAGGTTTAAAAAACCTATTTCATGAACTGCTTTGCCAAGGCAAGCAAAGGGATTGAAAATTTCGAAGTAGTAAAAACATACGAACTTGCTGGGGATTTGTTATTTTTAAAATTTTTTTGTTTTGTTGTTGAAGAAAACATCACTACACTCTCTTTTAAACCGAAAAGTCTGCCAGGGTTTTTGTCGGTAAAACTTTTATAGAGAGAAAGATTTCCCTTTGCCTGTGATTTTAAATGAAATTCGGAAACCCCTTTGGAAAGCCTCAGCGATTACAACGCCTTAAAGAAAGGGGCATTTCTTTGGGGGATCTATGTGAACCAGTTTTTTTATTTTAAAAATTTGTTTATTGTCAGGGGAAAGTACCTAGCACAAATGCAAGGGGGAGGAAAAAAAGCACCCTTTGTTCTTTCAAGAAAGACAAAAATTTTATTCAACCCCCTTGAGGACTGAACATGCTGCCCCCATTATACGCTGAATTCAAAATGCGTAATGAGACATTACCGGGGAAAAAGAAACCCTTTAAAAATTTCGCATTAAAAAAGCAAAATAAACGTACGCATGGGAAAAAAAGAAAACCTTTATGATTTTGGTACGCTTTCCAAATGCGAGTAACGTACACATTGGAAAAACAAAGATTTCAAAATTTCTAATGTTCCTTTCAAAAGCGAAATGAATCAGTACGTATTTGGAAAAGAGACCCTTTTTTAGTGACGCATTCAAAAGAGGGGAAAAAAGGCCCATGCGGGTAAACGTCCCGGGCCCCTATGCCCCTCTTCTTTTTTTTAACTTCCCTTAAACAAAGTTGACAATGCTTTTTTCTCTTTATTTACAGACAGGCTAATAACATACGCTTATTAAATGGATCCAACGCTTGCAGTAGGCTAGACCCCCCTGGGATGTGTTGTTTTTCAAAAGGTGGCGTTTTATCCGAGCGAGTGGGTTACGGGGGGTATGTCCCCCCCCAAAAAAGGCAAAGACAAGTAGATAACTAAACAAAACATACTTAATCCGAGGAGAGAGAGAGAAGGAGAGGAGAGAGAGAGGAAGAAGCCTATTAATATCTGAAACTGGAACTTTTGGAATTTGGTTTCTAACAATAATTACTTTCTGTTTGTTGACACGGGCCCTGGGAATTTTAGAGGGCCCCAGCAAATTACCACTTTGACACCACATCAGGGGCCATCCCCAAAGTTTTCCATGCCCCGATGTCAACCCCTCATCGCCCCACCTTTTAAATTTTTTTTTTTTTTTTTTTTTAAAAGAACCCCCCCCCCGTAACACAAAAACGCCCTCATTGTTTACAAGCTGTCCCCAAATTTACTGTATGTTACTGAAGTTTTTTAATTAAATTTAAAACACAGGGGAAAAACAAAATAATTAGTCTCTTCCCCCTTCTCCACTGTTCAGTTAAAAGCTTCTCCTAGGGTTGCCGTTTTTAATGGGGCATAAAACCTTTCCATTTCCCCCGCACTTAGTATGAATGAAACTTTACCATGGGGAGCTTTCCAAATTTTCGACTTCCTTCTCCTTCCCTGTTGTGCCTTATGTATGATGAAGTAAAAGACGAAGTAAAGGATTAAATTCTTGCAAAATGCACAATTCTAATGTTTTTTCCTCTTTGGGAAATTGGGATGGGAATGGAACGTCCCCCCAAAAAAGGGTTGCGGCTATGCTGGGGCAGGGAAACCCTTGTTTTCTCACGGAACGGGGCGAGAAAAATGCGAGTGGAGGAGGGGAATCTGCATGTTTGAAGCACCCTAGTCGAAGGGGCCAAGGGGTGATGTAGAGGGAAAAGTTTTTTTTTTGTTCATATGGTTTTTTTGGTGATAAGGAGGATTCTTTTGCCTCAGCGGGATGCACCTTTCCCAGTTTGACATTCGGTAATCAGTACATGCACACCATAGCCAAGCAACGCATCATCACAAAAGAACCCACCCGTCGGATGACAAAAAAAAGGGGAATGGGGATTGAGCGGGGACAAAATTTCAGTTCACTTTCTCTGTGAAAAAGCAAAAGCAAGGGTAGCTATCCCCAAAACCGCACCAGACTTTTTACACCGCTACATGTTTTTTGGTATGTAATAAAAGGCCCCGCCGGGGGGGGTGTCTGGTTCTTTTTTTTTTTAAAGAGTAAAAATTTAAACCATAAAGCGGCAAACTAAAAAAAAGCATAGGGGATTTTTTTTTGTTCAGCCCCCACAGGGGCCCCTCTTCTACCCTGCAAGGGAAAAAAACAAACAAACAAACAACAAAACAAAAAAAGTAGCAGCATGTGGAAAAACGTCACTAAAATTTCATTTTTTATTATACGAAAATGAATGTGGGGTGTCACCTTACAGTTTTCCCGGAAAACATGGATATACACCCCTGAAAACTAAAATGAGAAACATTCAGAACCCAAGGACCCGACAAGGTCCTGACCCAAGCAGCAATTTAAAAACTTTTTGACATGTTGAATATCCCAACTAAAAGGGTTTGCCTCTCAGATTCACGGCTTAAAAACAACGGGGCTCTATGCCAGGGTGCTCAAAGGCGGACCAGGTCCGGGTGGGGACCCCAAAAAAATTCTTGGACCAGACAAAACCATTTGTATTTAATATGATAAATTTTTCAGAGATTTTCGCTGCCCCCGCAATCTTTGGTGTATTTTCAAGCCCCGTCTTATGACAAATAAAAGTTATACTAGTGTAAAAAAAACAATACCAGGGACGTGTATAACCCAGTGAACTATGCATCCTGCCAACCTTTAAAAAAAAAAAAAATTTAGTAGCAACTTATCGCGGGCCAATTCACGGCGCAAAAACTTGGATGGCAAAGAACGGGGTTGCCGGGGGGCCCTCTGAGGGGACTTGTTTTGCTAGGCTCCCCACACCCAGGGTTCCAATGTCAAAGGGAGACAAGAGACACTTCATTCAGGCAGGGGGGCCCCCCCCCCCGAAAAAAAAAACTTTTTTTTAGATGCAATTCTGCATTTTTAAAGCATTTTTCCTAACTCCCTCTTCGGCAAATAGTTTTCTTGCTCTTCCAGTACTTTGAAATCCTAATTTTAAACTTTTATAAAATGTTTTTTTGTTTTTTTTCACACCAAACACCAATAAAAGCTATGATATAGTGTGCTGGAATTCCGGCCTTAAAAAAATTTATTGATCCCACCAATATGGCTGTTAAACCACCCTCTGCTATAGGCCTAATGGCATTATTTTTTCTTGTACCGCAAACAGAGCATTTGGTCACTTGGGGGGGTTTTAAAAGGGGCTGGAATAGAGGATGAAATTGAAGCTTGCGTATTTTTTTTTGGCTGTGAAGGTAAAGTATAATTTGATTAAAAATACCGAGGGATTTTAGTGATTTTAATGAACAAAAAGTTGAATTTTTAATATCTTTCATCCTCCCCCAAAATTTATAAATGGTGATGTTGTCCCCCCTGGGAAAAAAAACGCATAAGAAAAGATAAAAGACAAGTGTTTTTTCTAAACTAGGTAATTCGGTTAAAATTATACCTTGGGGGGGAACATCAAAACCACTTTCAGCATTCATTCAGTACAAAAAAGCGTCCCTGTATGGTTTTACTGAGGGGGGGGGCAATGGCCATCTCTTGGAAATTTCCCCGGAACTTTTGAGGGGGAAAACGCTTCTTTTTTTTTACTTCTCTGCATGTAGGGCCATCTACCCTCTCTGCCCTCATGAGTTGGGTATTGTTCATGTTGGCACATAAGATGATAGGAGAATTGATTTTTTTAATAGATTGCGTACTGATTACGGGTAGTAGTCGTGGATGAGCGGTATACCACACCTGTTACACCTTTTTACAAAGGGCTATACTCAGGGGGGGAAAAGAGCCTATTCCCAAAGGGTCATGGGGTTAGGTGTGACCACTCCGAGCCAAACCTTTTGGAATATCGCTTATTTTCCCCAGTTAAAAATCCGGCGAAAAGGGGAAACCCAATTTTTTGCTGCTAAACTGCAATTTTTGCGGGTCACCGACCATTTTCTCATTCGGAAGTAATCTCGTTTCGGCCCAAATAAAAAAAGCAACAAATTTTGCCCTCAAATACGGGGAAAAAATTGGGTGAATCTAACGAAGACCTCGCTTTTTTTTTTTAAAAATTTTTGGTTTAGCAACGGAAAGCAAATTCTATTCCCATACAGGTACCTTTCTCAAATTTACCCTTTTAAAAAGGGGATTTTGGGGCCACTTGTAAAACACAGCACGACCAAATGGTAATCTGTGCGGAGGGGGTTGTTTCAGAATTTTTTGGGTAATTAACCAAACTGTGTGTATTTCGAAACAAATTTCCATCGGATTTATGCCCGACTCGAGAGGGGCGCAGCACAACAAAAGAAGACCCAAAATAGCGCTTGATTGGTCCATATTCCCCCCAACGTTGCTGGCCAATGGAAAGGGCAAGCGAGCCATGCCCACGGCCTGTCTGGTTCCAAGTCACAGACAATTTTAAAGGGCCCCTACACACTTTTCTATTGGTTTTTCCCTTTTTTGAGTGACAGCGCCGTGTTTTATGTCAAAAACCGACTGCTACACAAAATGCGTAAGGGCGGGTATGCATTTTGGGTTTCCATGTAATTCCTAGTTGGAATACAGGTACAAATAGTGCAACACTCCTGTCAATACCACTTACACACAATAGCCGACAATCATGATATAACGTACAAAAATTGGTACATGGGTCGTGTCACTGGTATGACGTTGGTATTAAATATTGCTACACTGGTTATTACACTGCGACCTAATGTGGTAGTATCCACTGTAATAGTGAACCATTTTAAAACAGTGTTACCATTTGCCCCATTTTTATTTTCACAAGTAGAATTTTTGGTTTTATTTAAGCCTATCACATCATTGATCTAATGTATTCCAGATATTAAAATATTAAATATTTTATATTTTTTATTTATCATAAAAACGTTTCCTGAAAAGGGTGGACGGGTGGTAAGGTAGGAATGATATGGGGACTGGACAGCGTCGCGTTTGCGGGGATATACCTTAAGCAGTCGAATTAGGCGACTTGCACAGGCAGTTCGTGGAGTATTATTATAACCTTCCGTATATAATTCATTTGATTTTAAAAGCATGTTAAATCACATGCTTACTGAACTAGATTGACTAAAAGCTTAAACATAGCCTACTTACACGTTAATCCAACGGGCTTTGATTATAAGCCTAGTTGTTTTTGTTTACTCAAACAGCATGGGTTGGAACGGATGTGAAATTAAACTGGGCGCCCGCAAAAATCATGCTCACTGTGTTGGCTTGCTCTTTTTGAATAGCCGACAGAACCCCCGGTAGCTACTTTACCAACTAGACTTTAAATTTGCGCGCAGGCGATAACAATACTTGTGGAAGTCAATCACCAAACTATATTTTTTGACTTGATTACTTTGATTGCGATTGGCATTTGGTGGGTTTGGCGAAGTCATTGCAGAAGACCGCGGTTTTTGGGGAAACTTCAAAACAGCTCAATCAACGACGGTCTTTTTAAAATCACATGCAAGCTAGCAAAACCGAGTGGCTAGTTAACTATCGGATTAAAGAGGTTTCCGGTTAGCAATGCAAACTCCCCGCAATTTGAACGTTTTTTAAAAAACAAGCAGTCCATTTCGGAAAAGCTGTAAGACGTTTTGGGCACAGAACATCCGACTGGGAGAGAGATGGATGAAAGCAGCGCCACCTTGTAACTTTGCCACCGGGTGATCTGTTGCGGAAGGCGGAATTCTGCTTTTTTTTTTTTTTTCTGAGCTACGGGGACGCAGAGATTGCTCAAAATTTAGCCAACACGGGAAATTTCAAGCAACATTGACCGTCTTGTTTTTTCAGTCTGCGTTCCCCCCAATGGAGTTTGATGCTGGTCTATCAGACAGGCTTGTGGAAAATGAGCATGAAGCAGCTCTCGTCAATCCATGCACTCGACAAGGGGGTTGAAATGCATACTCGTACAGGTGCTGCCCGTTTTATTTTTCTCTTTCTCGCACAGTCAAAAATTGGAGGCTAAATCTGCCACCCATTGGTCGGCCTGTACAGCCCTGCTTTAACACATCTAAATAAATGATCGTATAATTAAACAACAGGTTTCTGGATCAATACTACCGTGTTCACAGAGTTGAACAGAAATTCACACCTTAGGCTAAGGACCCCCCCCCCGCCCAACCCCCCCCCGCCCGCCTAAACTGGTTGTATCGCAAAGGGCAAAACAAAAAAAAGTACGAGGCGGCCGACAGAATAGTTTTGCGCACAGTTCTACCATTGAAAATCGATGCAGAAAAAAGAAATCGCATGTTTTCAAGTCGGTTTTTAGCAAGATATTACGGTCGCATATTGTTATATTAAAATATGATTGGAAATTGGTGCCTGGGGCATCTGTGCACAAGGTGCTAGTTTCCCCGTAGTAAAACACAAAAACACAGTGTCACGGTAGGGTTTTTGTGGTTTTATTGCCTATTTAAATGACGAGAAAACAGCTAGCAAAAGGGTTAACACATCCCGTAACGTCAGGAGTGGGTTTTCTCTAGGCAGCTGCTTGGACGTTTTTTTGTTAGGGCTACTGAAGATAATAAAAACGCCAAACGTTTAACGATGTGGTAGCACAGATTTTTCTAGAGCTTTGTAGCTGTGAAGAGGGTTCTACAGTCGTCACGTCGGGTTGATTTGTTTAGCAGTTTCAAGCCAGGGTCCCCCCAACAGATATGAGGTTAGCTGACCAGGGGGTCCAGTCTATCTATAATCCTCGCGGTGAGAAGGTGAGAGAGCCCACAACCGTGTTTAACCAACTGTGATGCAAGACAATTAAGGACATACAATACTACTATTTATTAGGGTGTGAAACACGGCTGCGATTGTATCCTGGCAGTCACTGAACCTGTTGGACAATCGACAGCACAAGAAAGAAAGACAAGCGCATCTGTCCCGAACCTTAGCGGACTGTAAAACCAAGGGGGCCGAGACCTAGCTTAGCCAAAGGTGAATTGTGTCCCGGTTACTTACACAACGCCAGTTTTTTAAGGAATACCATGATGACGCGTCAAGCAATTCTTTTCTATCTGTGTTGTTTTTACACTTCTCCACAGCTGAGTTGCAAGATTGGCCTTTTCCTCCCTAATCTTTCGATGACGATTGGGCGGGGAGATGCTAATCCTGCGTTTACCCCATGAAGGAGGATAAAACACAGCACTTTAATACATGTTGGTTTCAAAAGCATGGCAAGAGCCGTAGCAACGATGAGATGATCGCACAAAAGGCCTTTGCTTAAAAGCCCTCGTTCCCACACCGCATTGCTGAGCGAGGTAAACTAGTGATACGTACCTAACCGCGGACGTTCGTCCAACAGCGAGAACGAGGCATAGAAGTACTGTACAAGCGATTGCAATGGTGGGCGGGGCGGGGAATCCCGAGGTTGAAAACATTGAAAACATTGGCTGGCTCTGCCAACTGCCTGCTGCCTCACAATGCTTGCTTGATTCACAATGAGCTTTGCTTGGGTTACTAATATAAATGTGGGGGTTTGTTGAAGTGCTTGACGACAAACAGAGGACAGTTTTTGGACTTTGTTTTTTTTTTTCTAACGTGACTTCTCAAGACATTAAAAAAACACACAGAAAGCCAAGTGTGAAGACTTGTCTCAAGCGCATGTGGACTACAACCCGCAATTTACGGTTCAGAATGTAGCTGAATGCCAAGCAGGGTAGCATGGAGGGAGTAGGTCGGGTATCCCATGCCAGTAGCAGGTAAGCTCTTACCTTTAATGCGCGAACCGCTGCTTAGCGGGAAAAAAAATTTCGGTTCCCGCCGCATGTGTTCGTTTATAGGATTTGAATGGTCCAGGTGGTTGAGGGAGCATATATACCCCCCTCATCCCTGTTTCACTGATACCTGGGGGGGCTTTCTGATGACTCCCTAGGACTCCTGATGGATGGAGAGGGATCATATATTATGCTCTCTCAACACCGGTACCACCCATCCTAAGGAGGAACAACCGCTAACAGCAGGGAGGTGTGACCAAACCTGGTCATTATTGCCGGGAGGTTCACAACAACCTCCACAAACATCATCAGCTGATTTTAAAAAGCAAGTCAATGCAGTCAACATCACAGTGACCCTTCTGAGGAAGGAAAGTGAAAAGGTGACACCGTCTCACATGTCAGGGTAAAAGATTTAAATAATAAAATTTTTACCTCTTAAGTTATGATGGGGTCAGTAGGCACGACAAGGAAAAATCCACGTACAGGTCCCGTGCACCATGTGTTTAAGACCCTATTTTATCTGACCGCCCGGGCGAGTCGTAGAAGTAGTAACCAATTGGCTGCAGAAGTTCGGTACTTCTCGTTGGCCAGTTTAAAACACCGGGGGGGCGGGAACGTTTTAAAAGCGAAACGTTTGCCGTGCCCCCTATGAGGTGAGGAGGACGTAGAGAGTGGAGTGTTGAGCGAGAGCGTTAAGAGAGACTGGGAGCGTGAACTAAGCAAACAGTACAATTAGACCAAAGCACGTACAAAGCAAGTTGGTTTGCACTTCAGAAAGCCTCAGCCAGCGGAAGACGCAGGGCCACTGAAATGTTTGTTTGTTGCATTGCGTTTTAACCCGTTCAAACCATATTGATATGACCTACACAAATACAAGAGAACATGTTTCCTTTCCCTCGTATTTTTCGGTTGTGGAGTCATCCCCAAAATGTTAAGGCCCCCAAAGCACCGTAGGCCTCCTTCGTCTTGAAGGCGCGCGGGGGCGGATTTAGCCTCAAGTGTCCGAGGACACACTTGATGTTAGTGAAAAAAGGATTAACATTCTTTATTTTAAGGGATAACCGCTGCCAGTTATTCATCAGGGCAACTTTTTGGTTCCTTTTACAAAGGTTGCTTTTAAAATGGATTCCAGGTCAAGTGACCACCAGTGACATGACGCCAATCCAAATCAGGTGCGCATTGTGAAAACACTTTTTGTTTAACCAAGATAAATAGTCCCATAACAATAATAATAAAGATTATAAAATAAATAATAATAGGGAACCAGATAACGCCAACTCAGTTTTTTTAAAATTGTACAAAAGCCCGACGGTGCCGGGGGGCAAAGGTATATAGACAGGGAAACATAGCCTCAAACTGAAGCCTTTGACTAAATTAGACGACTACCGGCAAATGTTCATCACGCGTCGGAAGTGGACCAGTTTGCTTTCTATTATGGTCGGGCAGTGCCGTGGGGGTCCGGACTGTGGGATTGTACCAATAACCGCAGAGACTTACGTTTTAACCCTGACCCTTTGTGGAGCTGTCCAGTCCATCATCTGCTGCCACCTCAAGGTTATTCATTCCCCTCCTTCCTCAAGAGATAGAGGATTTGTTCAAACACAATAAAACAAATGATGAGGGGGGAAAATGTTTTCAACTTTTCATTGATGCTACGAAACTGAAGTAAGACCTCGCTCCATTACGCAGTTAATTACATAGACTTTTTAAACTCCGGTCCCATTTTTGGAAATTAAGCTCATTATTTTGGAAATAAGCCTGTAAACCTTCCCTTGAGGTTTACAATGATTGAGGTTTCAACCCTTTCCTCCTGGTCTTTTTCAAAACCGTTACTCTGCGGTATGGCAACAGTACACAAATTTTACACCGACCCCAAGCTGAGCAGTTAAACATCGAGTCCTATGTGACCAGCAGACCGCCCAGCTTTTAGGGTTAAACTTGTGTCCTGTCGTACTGAGACAACGGAGGGAAAGGGAATACCAGGCTAGAAGAGTAACGGTACCCCCCAAGCCATTTAAACCGCAAGGAGAGGTTTGGTTGTAAAATGAGCTTATTTCCAAAACATGGGACAGGTTATCACGGTCTTCAAGGGCCCAAAATGCAAGCATAGAAACAAACACGGCCATGCAAAGTATTCAAAAGAAAGAGTCAACCTGGGCGGTTTTTATCTCCAAAGAACTTGGCTAATGTTGGAGTTTAAATGCTGGATTTTTCAATCCACCACCCTATGTTTTTGGCTGACAAAACGCCTGCAGGTGTTTTTTTTTTGAAGAAGAGTAGTCGTAGAACCACTGTCCTTTTTCCCCCAAAAATCCAATTCAGTAAAATTTGCCAAATACAAACAGTCCAGCGGCATAGAGCAGATAACGCCGTTGCAGAGGCTCTGGAGCTCCGATCATCTTGGTGTCCTACTGTAGACATAGTTTTTACACAGACACATTTTCATTACCTATCCCTTGGTATCGTTGTGTGGCAGCTTGAGGACTCAGCCGGGTAATCTCGTCACGCACATCCCCAGGTCTTCCCGTCAAGTCCTGCCGTCGGTCATCCGTTACCTGTTGGGGTATCAGTACCTTATCCCACACACATGCCCCACAACGAAACCATGGGCAAACATCCATCCCCCGACCAAAGGCCCATCCCTTCTTTCAGCATAGTGGGAGCTGGCCAGTGCGGCGCCAAACCACCACAACACACACACACTACACACACACACACCCACACACAATACACACACACACACCCAAAACCAGGCACACAATACACACACACCACTACACACACACCACACGAAGTCCCCGGTCCAATGAGAGAAAAGTGCATAAGGTGTCGTGCGGCATGCCGCATGCATTGCATGCATGCATGCACACTGCAGCGCGCGTCGAAGCGAGCACACAACACAACCTCCGAGAGGCTCCATGCTTCCCCTGCCCAAAACAGCCCCACCTTTGGCCCCTTTGAGGTGAAGCATAAATACAACAACAAACAAAATCCTTCAGTGATCTTACAGACTCAGCCCCTCTCCACCAGGTGCAGTGTCCATCAGCTTGGCCCCTAATAGTGAAAAGTAAAAATTAGTGTGATTGTCCCCATGTGGTGTGTGACGGAGGTATCTTGCACCTATTCCCCCCCTCGGCGAATCTGAAACCGCTGGACTAAAGGATCAGTCCCCCCAGACCCAACGGCATCGACACTGGGGTATGAGTGCTTTTGGGGAGGGGTGGAGGGAAGGTTTATAACCTTCCACCCAACTCTGACTAGTTGTAGTCCTCCGGGCAACATGTCGATCATCTCCTAAATCTAGCCGGAAACCACAGTCATATAGGCCATCACGTCCCCAACTTTCATTGCGTAATTCCCAGGACCTGTAATTTCTTACAAAAGGAAATGGGGTTTAACCCACACTCTTCAGGCCGTCGGCAATGTGGTCCGATCTTCAATGGTTGGAGTTTATGCCCAAAGGCTTTCATAGCGAAAGGCCATGGAAAAACTCCAGCCTGCAACCGCTCCCGGGCCGTGTGAAGGTGACCCGACCGGCGCTTTCTTCTACTCTTGCCCTTGCGGCCCAGCAGCCCTCAGCACTGCGGGCTTTTCACCACGTTATGGACAAACAATATTACAGTGTCCAAGATTAACCCCTGTAAAGACTGGTTACATAAACAAACGGACTGATCTGATTACGCCCCTACATTGGCTATTTCCAAACCCCTTACTTTAGCCTGGCTCTTAGCTATGACAATTTGAAAGCGACCCACGCGACCAAGGAGCTTCATCCCCCAATCAAACCCTGAGTTTTGAAACACGAAAAAGATTAAAATTTCATTGAAACGGCAACCCTGCCTGCATGCTAAACAATCCTCACCTTCTCAGGTGCCAAAATGCTGCGAACCAGCTGCCACAGCGACTTGCTGCGACCAGGCGCGACTTGCTGCGACCCTGGCGCGACTTGCTGCGACCAGGCGCGACATTGCTGCGAGAGGACCAGGCGCGACCTTGCTGCGGACCAGGCGCGCCTTGCTGCGACCAGGCACGACTTGCCTGCGACCCAGGCGGCACGAACTTGCTGCTAACCAGGCAAGACTTGCTGCGCTGTGCCGGATCACTGCTGCCCAAATTACAGTCTCGTGATGCCTTCTTGCGGCTAGGCGCATGCTGTGACATCGAAAAGCCCACCAAAAACATCATTAGTTTAATTTCTAAATACAATCCCCAATGATCTGATCTATAAGTAAATGAATGGATGCTCCATCTTTAGCAGTTACATTACTTGGCCATTCTTAATCAGGACATCAAAGGGATAGTTTATTAGGTACCAAAGGGGTTGGGGGGTTGGTACAGCCCATGGGCGCAAATGTGGGGTTGTTAAGCGCCTTGCTCAGGGCCCCACCACAGCCATGGACGATGATATGCCGGGTAAGGGTAGGTTTGAACAACACACCCCTCTTTGAATCTGACCAGCGCGGGCCTGGGAGGGACTAGTTGAGGCATGGCTGGCCCTGGGAGTCAGGAAAAACATGAGAAGACAAGGGCAAGGGGGGCCAAAGGCCTTACCACCTCGCCTAAGCAATCTCCTGCTGGAAGAAAACACTGAGTGCGTGACCAACTGAGTAAACATTAAGGCCCACACTGCATTACATCTGCAACAAGAGCAGCAAAGGATCGACCCGGGTTGTACTATGCCATAACACAACCCTCACAGTGTAATAACGCCACCATTTTTTGGGCCATTTACAACGAAGAGCAATAAGGACACATTATATGGACCAGTGGTTTTTCAAAATAAAGGTCTGTTTGATATGTCTTGACATTTCTGTTGTAGGCCTACGTGAATATTGATCTTGGGTGTAATTTTTTGGGTGAAATAAAGAAGATAGGCTGTGAGGGAGTTTTGTGAGGTGCACACCCGTCCATATAACCACAATTTTGAGATGGAACCCATCTTTTCCCCCCACCAACTGTATTACAAATATAAGCAACCCATCGTCACATTTAGCAATGTAAGCCCCCACCAGATGAGGCCAAAGACTTTTCCTATGATACTACGGTCAATATTCCGAGCACAAAATCGATGGCCGTCGCCGATGTGCTAGACATATGGCACTTCAAATTGACCCCCCTAGCTAGCACATTGCCACCAAAATCTTAACCGGCCAATGTAAATCGCAGAATCAATTAGCCGTTTTGTTTAACAACTTCTCAACTCCGGGGGCATTTTAAATCAAGAAACCATGAATCAGGAAAACAACAAGACACTTGAAAGATTTGAGCGCAAATAAGTCGTTTAACTACACAGATTCGCAGTAACCTTGGGGGTAGGTTAGTTATTAGCGGCTAGCCGACCTGTTGGAGTAAAACCCACAGCCCGTATCCCCCCAACCCCCCAAGAAAAAGAAAAAAGAGGAACCCCCCCCCCCCAAAAAAAGAGAAAAAAAAAAACCCCCCCCTAAGCCAGGACGCCCCCCCCCCCCAGACCCCCCCCCCCCCTAGATAGCTAATTATAGAGATAGCTTTAAAACAACAAAAAAAAAAAGCGACTACTAGCTAGAGCTAATTTCCTATGCTCCTGGAACAAATTCAAATAGCCAAAAAATATCCACCGAGAACAATAGACAACTGGCTATTTCCAAACCTTCGTTTCAAACACGTAAAAAGCTTAATGTACTTATCCTAATGCCCTCGATACTAGTTGTGAAAGGCAACAGGGCCCGGGAAACAGCAGATTGGGCGACGACGCAGGAAGCGCAATGTGTGTGTGGTGGGTGTAGGATTGTCACGTGTGACACTGGTTGGCACGGCAGCAGGCTGTGACGTCCCACAATCCCAGCCAAAAAAATTTTATTCAGGCCTATTTTTAATTTACAACCGTTGATCTCAAAAGTGATTTAATCTCTGCCCCATGTCTGCTCAGATAAATAAATAATGATTAAATTACCTGCATTAAATAAATGGATCAGCTCTCCCTCGTCTCTCTCTCTCGCTCTCCTTATCGCGCCGCTTCCCCTCTCCACCTCTCTCCCAACTCATCTCGCCCATCTCTCTCTCATCTCTCATCTACTTTCAGTTAGGCAATTAGCAGCAGACATTTAGGCCAAATTATTAATCATTTAATTTACAACCACCTAGAAATAATACAAGATATTGTAGGCCCCTATGTTGCTGAATTGGTTGGTGAAGTCCTCCTCTCAATTCGTCTAAGTCGCATCTCCTTATCATCTCCTATCCAGACTATCCTCTCTCCGTCTCCTCTCCTTCTCCACCGTAAGGCATATTCCGATCGAATCCTCTCCTCTCGCTTCGTTTCCTGCCCTTTTCTCCTCTCCTCTCCTCTTCTCTCCCTTCTATGCCGAGAGGGAGAGGGTATGAAAACATGCTAGGGCCTATGAACCCTTTGTTTTTAGAGTAGAGTCGAGTAGTATCATTAAGTGCCTACTGAATTCCTCCAACAAATTGTAGGTGTGTCCATAGCAGCATACACGCATAAATTTTTAAAAATGAGACATTGCCCACAAGACACAAGGCTACACACTATACTTAAAATAGGCCTACCCTAATTACACATAGGGCCTATATAACTTTTCTGTCAAACAGTTTAGCCAAGGTCCCTCTCTCTCTCTGTCATACACACACCACACACACACACACCCAAATTATCAAGGTTGTCCCCAAAGTTGTTTTTCCCACCTTAGCGGAGTGGCACCTCCTCCCTACTCAAATTTGTCCTCTATCCTCTCCTCTTGATATACCTCTCCTCTCCTCTCCTATTATCCTCTCCTCTCCATCTCCTCCTCTCCTCCTGTCGGTAGGGCCTACCGGCTTGCGGTGATGCCAGGGTTGTTGGTTGTTACCAGCCTTTGAGGGTGAGGAGGCAGGGGCTGGACCTCCACAGGGCTCGTCTCCTCTCTCCCTCTCCATTGTTTGCTATATCAGTTCCTATATCTCCTTCACTCCTCTTCTCCTCCACTACCTATCCTGCCTCCCTCTTCCTCTCCCTCAACCAAAACATATTTCTCCCCCCTCTTCTCCTCTCCTCGTCCACTCACTCACAGGGTCTAATTCTTCTCCACTATCTGGCTGTCATCTCTTCTTCTCATCCCTCACCTTTCCTCCTCTCTCCTCTTCTTCCTCCCCTCCTGAAATCGGCATAGGGAAACTAAAGGTGGGGGTGTGGGGGGGGGGGGGGGGCGGGTGTGGGGGTTGGTTTTTGTGGTCTCGCCCTAGGGCGCCGCATAAAAAGTTCCCGGGGTGGCACCAAGGCCCACAGAATTCACATATCAAGCTAAATTAAAAGTATTACACGTTACATTTGAAGGGCACTCAGTATATTTACTGTATATGGAGATCAGCTGTACTTGAGCAAATGTATGACACCATGTTTACATATGCCAATGTCAAATTTCACACAAAGGAAAGATTGGTGCTCGCAAAGGGCACCAAATTGCCTAGAACCGGCCCTGCTCTCCTCTCCTCTCCTCTCCTCTCCTCTCCTCTATTCCTCCCTTCTTATGCCGAGGGGAGAGGAGTATAAAAAATATTTTATGCTATGAACTGTTGGTAGAGTAGAGTAGGCCTAGAGTAGGACTAATTGGAGATATTGAGGTGTCAAGTACAAATACATAAATACAAAAAGATAATGCCCACGAGACATAACACTACTTAAACATAAATTAACCATAGGCTCACTGTTACTACATTCAGCCAAGGCATCTTACTCGCTCTCTCTCTCTCTCTCTCTCTCTCTCTCTCTCTCTCTCTCTCTCTCTCTCTCTCTCTCTCTCTCTCTCTCTCTCTCCTCTCTCACAAACCACACACTACACACCACACACAAACACACACACACACAGACACACAGACACACACACACACAAAATTATAAAGTGTCCAAAGTGTCACATGTGCCTTAGCTGAGTGGCACCTCTCATTTCAATTAGTCTCTCCTCGCCTCTCCTCCTGTACCGGCTTGTGGTGATGCAGGGTCGAGGTGAGGAGACAGGGTGTAATGTCTTGGGCAATGTCTTTTTGTATTTGTGTATGCTACTTGACATCTCAATTTCTCTCCTCTCCTCTTCCTCCTCATCTCCTCTCATCTCCTCTCCTCTTCCCCTCCCCTCCTGCGAGCTCTGTCCTAGTGGGGATACCGGCCCTTCAAGTTAAGGCCGGACCCACTTCAAATTTTCATAAATGTTCGGGGCCCACCTCTGACCCATGTCAAATCACCTCAGGATGAAATTTGTCAACAGCAGCACACACATATTATTTTGATTAAGTTTAGATTTATTTAAGACTTTTTGCAGGGAAGCTTGAGAGTCAGCACTCAGAGGTGAGATCAAGAGAAGGTGGGGGGAGTGGACTGTTATTGAGCCTAGTGGGGTATTGATGCTTTATTGTTATGCTTTTTAGCTGTTGAGAGGAGAGGAGGAGGAGAGGAGAAAGGGGGAGGAGAAGAGGAGTGGAGGAGAGTAGAGGAGGAGGGGAGTGGAGAAAAGAGAGGAGGAGGAGAGGAGTGGAGGGGAGAGGAGAAGAGGGGAGAAGATGAGAGGAAGAGGAGGAGAGGAGAGGGGAGGAGAAGAGGAGTGAAGGAGAGAGAGGAGAGGAGAGGGAGAGAGGAGAAGAGCCTGTGGAGGTCAGCCCTGCCTCCTCACCTCAACTCTGCATCACCGCAAGCAGGCCCTACAGGAGGAGAGGAGAGGAGAGGAGAGGAGAGGAGAGGAGAGGAGAGGAGAGGAGAGAGACAAATTGAGAGGAGAGGTGCCACTCAGCTAAGGTGACACTTTGGACACCTTATAATTTGGTGTGTGTGTGTGTGTGTGTGTGTGTGACAGAGAGAGAGAGGGACCTTGGCTAAATGTTTGACAGAAAGCTATATATGGTTTATGTAGGCCTATGTGTAAGTACGTGTGTAGCCTAATGTCTTGTGGGCAATGTCTTTTTACTATGTATGCGTGTATGCTGCTTGACACCTCAATTTGTCCGGGATCAGTAGGCCTTAATGATACTCGACTCTACTCTACCAACAGTTCATAGGCCTAGCATATTTTTCATACTCCTCTCCCCTCGGCATGAGAAGGGAGGAGAGGAGGAGAGGAGAGGAGAGGAGAGGAGAAAAGGGCAGGAAGAAGGGAGAGGAGAGGAGAAGAGGAACGGAGGGGAGAAGAGAGGAGAGAGGAGAGGAGGAGAGAGAGAGGAGGAGAGGAGACAAATTGAGAGGAGACTTCACCACCAATTCACAACATAGGCCTACAATATCGTATTATTTCTATGGTGTATAATTAAATGATTAAATAATTTGGCCTAAATGTTGCTGCAATTGCCTAACTGAAAGTAGAGAGAGAGAGAGAGAGAGAGAGAGAGGAGAGAAGAGGAGAGAGAGAGAGAGAGAGAGCATTTATTTATTCATGTATTTAATCACTTATTTATTTATCTGAGGACATGGGGCAGACATTAAATCACTTTGAGATCAACGGTTGTAATTTAAAAATAGGCCTGAATAAATTTTTGGCGGGATTGTGTGACGTCACAGCCTGCTGCCTGCCACTAGTGTCACACGTGAAATCCTACACCCACACACACACATTGCGCTGCCTGCGTCGTCGCAAGTCTGTTTCCTCGCCTGTTGCTTCACAACTGTATCGAGGGCATTAGGATAATACATTAAGCTTTTACGTGTTTGAAACGAAGGTTTGGAAATAGCCAGTTGTTCCATGTCTCGGTGGCTATTTTTGGCTATTTGAATTGTCCAGGATCATAGGAAATTAGCTCTAGCTAGTTAGCTAGCTAGCTATCTATAATTAGCTATCTAGATACGGGCTGTGGTTTTACTCAACAGGTCGGCTAGCCGCTAATAACTAACCTACCCAAGTTAGATGCGAATCTGTGTAGTTAACGACTTATTTGCGCTCAAATCTCTCAAGTGTCTTGTTTTTCCTGTCATGGTTCTTGATTTAACTGCCACCCGAGTTGCGAGTTGTAAAACAAAACGGCTAATGATCTGCTTTACATTGTCTGGTTAGATTTGGTGGCATGTGCTAGCGAGGTCATTTGAATTGCCATATGCTACACATGGCGACGCCGCATCGATTTGTGCTCGGAAGAAGATTGACCGTAGTATCATTAGGAAAAGGTCGTTGGCTCATCTGGTGGGGGCATTAATTTGCTAAATGTGACGATGGTTGCATTATATTTTGTAATACAGTGTGGTGGGGAAAAGGCTGGGTTCATCTCAAAAGTGGTTATATGGACGTGTTGCTCCTCACAAACCCCTCAAGCTAGCTTCTTTATCACCCAAAATTACACCCAAGATATTCACGTAGGCCTACTACAGAAATGTCAAGACATATATAAACATATTTATTTGAAAACCACTGGTCCATATAATGTGTCTTCTTGCTTCTTTGTAAATGGACAAAAAAATGTGGCGTTATTACACTTGTGAGGTTTGTGTATTGCATAGACTAGACACCCGGCCCGGTCGATCTTCTGCTGCTTGTTGCAATGCTGCAGGTGGCCTTAATGTTTAATGATGAACTATGTAGTAGTGAAGTTTTTTTTGTCCCCACCCCCCCCACCCCCCCCCCCCCAGTTGCTAAACAATAGCAAAGTTGAAAGTTGTTCCAGTGCATCATTTGTCATTGTGCATTCCGTAGCTCCTGGGAGAGGCATGGATTGGAATGATCTTGGGGCCATGAAACGGACATGGATGGAGGCTGCAGTGATGACCGAAGTGTGTGTGACAGTAGGTAAAATGTATTTTCTAGTTTTGTTTTGGAAAAGGGAGGTCACTCAGTGTTTCCAGCAGGAGATTGCTTAGGCGAGGTGGTAAGCCTTTGGACCCATTGCCTTAGTCTTCTCATGTCTTCTGACTCACCAGGGCCAGCCATGCCTCAATAGTTGGCGCGCTGGTCAGATCAAAGGGCTGTGTGTTCAAATCCTACCCTTACCGCTATCATCGTCCATGGCTGTGGTGGCCCTGAGCAAGGCGCTTAACCCCACATTGCGCCATGGCCTGTAACCAACACCCTTGTACCTAAATAACTAAGTCGCTTTGATGTCCTGATTAAGACTGGCTAAGTAATGTAACTGCTAAAGATGGAGCATACATTCATTTACTTATAGATCAGATCAGTGGTGATTGTATTTAGAAATTAAACTAATGATGTTTTGGTGGGATTTTCTGATGTCACAGCATGCGCCTAGCCGCAGCAGGCAGCACGAGACGTCATTGGGCAGCAGTGAGCAGCAGCGCAGCAAGTCTTGCCTGGTCGCAGCAAGTCTTGCCTGGTCGCAGCAAGTCGTGCCTGGTCGCAGCAAGTCGCGCCTGGTCGCAGCAAGTCGCGCCTGGTCGCAGCAAGTCGCGCCTGGTCGCAGCAAGTCGCGCCTGGTCGCAGCAAGTCGCGCCTGGTCGCAGCAAGTCGCGCCTGGTCGCAGCAAGTCGCGCCTGGTCGCAGCAAGTCGCGCCTGGTCGCAGCATTTGGCATCCTGAGAAGGTGAGGATTGTTTACAATTGCAAGGAGGTTGCCCGTGCAATGAATTAAGCTTTTGCGTGTTCAAAACGAAGGTTTGATGGGGATGAAGCTCATTGGTGCGTGTGTCGCTTTCAAATTGCATAGCTAAAGCCAGTCTAAAGTAAGTTGGAATAGCCAATGTAGGCGGTATCAGATCAGTCCGTTTGTAATGTAACACAGTTCTTACAGGTTATCTTGGACACTGGTAATATTGTTTGTCCATAACGGGGTGAAAAGCCCGCAGTGCTGAGGGCTGCTGGGCCGCAAGGGAGAAGCGCCAGGCGGTCACCTTCACACGGCCGGGAGCGGTTGCAGCTGGAGTTTTTCCATGGCCTTCGCATGAAGCCTTGGCATGAAGATCGACCACGTGCCGACGGCCTGAAGATGTGGTTAACATTTCCTTTTGTAAGAATTACAGGTCTGGGCATTAGCCAATGAAGGTGGGGACAGATGGCCTTATTGACTGTGGTCCTGGCTAGATAGGAGATGAGCACATGTGACGGAGGCTAACTAGCAGAGTTGGCGTGGAACGTTAGTAAACCTCCCTCCCAAAAGCCTCATACAGTGTCGATGCCGTTGGGCTGGGGGACTGATCCTTTAGTCCAGCGGTTCGATTCCCGAGGGGGAGGAATAGGTGCAAGATGACCTCCGTCACACACACATGGGGACAATCACACTAATTTAATACTTTTCATATTAGGGGCCAAGCTGATGACACTGCCTGGTGGAGAGGGGCTGAGTCTGTAAGATCACTGAAGGATTTTTGTTGTTGTTGTATTATTATTCACCAGAAGGCCAAAGGTGGTGCTGTGTTGGGCAGGGGAGCATGGAGCCTCTCGGAGGTGTGTGTGTGCGTGCGCGCGCGTGTGCATGCATGCATGCATGCATGCACGACCTTATGCACTTTTCTCTTGGACCGGGGACTTCTGGTGTGTGTGTGTGTG
The DNA here is from genome assembly GCF_034702125.1 of Engraulis encrasicolus. Lineage (NCBI taxonomy): Eukaryota > Metazoa > Chordata > Actinopteri > Clupeiformes > Engraulidae > Engraulis > Engraulis encrasicolus. The sequence goes on along the minus strand of NW_026945109.1, from coordinate 78,931 downwards.
TGTGTGTGTGTGTGTGTGTGTGTGTGTGTGTGTGTGTGTGTGTGTGTGTGTGTGTGTGTGTGTTTGCGCACTGCCATCCCACTATGCTGAAAGAAGACTGGGCCTTTGGTGTGGATGGTTGTTTGCCCATGTTTTTCGTTGTGGCATGTGTGGATGATGACTGATACCCAACAGGTAACGGATGACAGACGCAGGACTGACGTGAAGACCTGGGGATGTGCGTGACGAGATGGACCCGGCTGAGTCCAGCTGCACACACGGATACAATTGATGAGGTATGAAAATTGTTCTGTAAAACTATGTCTACAGTAGACACCAAGATGATCGTGCTCCAGAGCTCTGCAACATGCGTTATCTGCTCTATGCCGCTGACTGTATTGTATTTGGCAAATGTACTGCATTGGATATTGGAAATGGACAGTGGTCTCTACGACTCTTCTTCAAAAAAAAACACATGCAGGGTTTTCAGCCAACACATATGGTGGGTGGATTGAAAATCCATCATTAAATCCAACATTAGCCAAGTTCTTGGAATACCCCCAGGTTGATCTTTTGCAACTTGCATGGCTGTGTTGTTGCTATGCTGCATTTTGGCCTTGAAGTGATACTGTCCCATTTTTGGAAATAAGCTCATTTTACACCTCTCCTTGAGTTAAATGATTGGGTTTTACCTTTCTCCTGTACTTCCTGCCGTTGTCTCAGTACGACAGTACAAAGTTTACCCTAAAGCTGGCGGCTAGCTGGTCACATAGGACTCGATGTTAACTGCTAGCTTGGGGGTAAAATTTGTACTGCCATACCCAGAGAACGGTTGAAAATACAGGAGAAGGGTGAAACTCAATCATTTAACTCAAGGGAAGGTGTACAGCTTATTTCCAAATAATGAGCTTATTTCCAAAAATGGGACAGGAGTTAAAGTCTATGTAATTAACTGCGTAGTAGTGGAGGTCTTATCAGTTGCTTAGCAGCAATGAAAGTTGTAAACATTTCACCCTCATCATTTGTTTATTGTGTTTGAAAAATCCTCTAGCTCTTGAGGAAGGCCTGGAATAACCTTGGAGGTGGCAGAGATGACTGGAGAGCTCAGAAAGTGTCAGGTTAAAAACGTAAGTCAGTCTATGCTTCTTGGTACAGTCCACAGTCCAGGACGGCCGACAATAGAAAGCAAACTGGTCCACTTCAGACTCGTGATGAACATTGCCGTAGTCGTCTAATATTCAAAGGCTTCAGTTGAGGCTATGTTTACCTGTCTACCTTTGCCCCGGCACCTCTGTCTTTGTACAATTTTAAAACTGAGTGCTTATCTGGTCCCTATTATTATTATTATTATTATTATTATTATTATTGTTATGGGACTATTATTCTTGTTAAAAAGTGTTTCACAATGCACTGATATTGATTGGCCATGTCACTGGGTCACTTGACCTGGAATCCATTTTAAAAGCACCTTTGTAAGAAGTAACAAAGTTTGCCCTGATGAATACTGGCAGCGTTATCCCTTAAAATAAAGAATGTGAATCCTTTTTTCACTAACATCAGTGTGCCTCTGATCATTGAGGCTACCGCCTTCAAGAAGGAGCCTACTGCTTGGGCCTTAACATTTTGGGGATACTCACAACCTAAATACTGAGGGAAAGAACATGTTTCTTTGTATTTTGTGTAGTCGTATCAATATGGTTTGACGTTAAACGCAATGCAACAACAAACATTTCAGTGGTCCCGTCTTCTTCTCTGGCTGAGGCGTTCTGAAGTGAACCAACTTGCTTTCTATTGTACTTTTGCTAGTCACTCTCTCACGGAACGTTCGCTAAACGTTCCCACGGTTTTAACTGCCAATGAGAAGTACCGAACTCTGCATTCCAATTGGTTACTCGCCTCGCTCAGAGTTAAAATAGGGTCTTAAACACTTTGGATTTTCCTTTGCCTTAAGACATGTAAAAGTTTTTATCTTTTACCTGACATGTGACGGTGTCACTTTCACTTCCTCATCAGAGGGTCACTGTGATGTTGATGAGTGACGTGCTTTAAAATCAGCTGATGATGTTGTGGAGGTGTGACCTCCCTGCCAATAATGACAGGTTGGTCACACCTCCTGCTGTTAGAGTTGTCCTCTTAGGATGGTGGTCCAGGTGTGTGAGAGCATATATGCCCCCTCATCCCTCAGGAGTCTATGGAGATCAGAAAGCTCAACCCAAGTATCATGAACAGGGATGAGGGGGCATATATGCTCTCACACACCTGGACCACCATCCTACCGAACCATCGCGGGAACAAAATTTCCGCTAAGCAGCAGGCGCAGTAAGGTAAGAGCTACTGCTCTGGCATGGGACCTCCTCCATGCTACCCTGTTTGGCATTCATCTATCTGACGTAAATTGCGGGTGTAGTCCACATGGCTGTGAGAGAGTTCACTGGCTGCTGTGTTTTTATGTCTTGAGAAGTCCATCTTGTTTGTCAAGCATTCAACCCCACCTTTATTAGACCAAGCAAATCTCATTGTGATCAAGCAAGCATTGTGAGCAGGCAGTTGCGTCCGAGCCTAATGTTTTCAACTCGGGATCCGCCCACATTGCATCGCTTGTACAGTACTCGCATGCTCGTCTCGCTGTGACACGTCGCGGTTAGTTACTCGCTCAGCAATGTGTGTGAACGAGGCTTTAAGCAAGGCATTTTGTGTGATCTCTTTGCACGGCTTGCCATGCTTTGACACCAACATGTATTAAAGTGATGTGTTTTCTCTTCATGTGTAACGCAGGAGGATCATCTCCAGCCCCTATGCATCGAAAGATTAGGGAGGAAAAGGCCATCTTGCACTCAGCTGTGGAGAAGTGTAACAACAAAAAGAATGATTGACGGCATCCTTAAACATGGGTGTAAGTACCGGTACACAATTCGCCTTTGGCTAAGCCCCGCCCCCTTGTGTTACAGTCGCTAGGTCGGACAGATGAGCTTTCTTTCTTTCTGTGCTGCGATTGTCAACATGGTTCAGTGACTGTAAATCGCAGCAGTTGTTCACCCCTAATAAATAAGTATTTATTTCCTTAATTGTCTTGCATCACAGTTGTTAAACTGTTGTGGGCTCTCTCACCTTCTCACCTGGATTATCGATAGACTGGCACCATGGTCAGCTAACTCATATCTGTGAGCCCTGGCTGAAACTGCTAAACAAATTCACCCGACGTGACGACTGTAGCCCTCTTCAAAGCTCTAGAAAATCTGTGCTACCACATCAGTTAACGTTTGGCGTTTATATCTTCAGTAGCCTAACAAAATAACGTCCATCAGCTGCTAGAGAAAACAATCCTGACGTGACTGATGGTTAACTTTTGCTAGCTGTTTTCTTCATTAAATAGGCAATAAAACCAAAACCCTACCTTGACATGTGTTTTGTGTTCTACGGGGAAACTAGCACCTTTGTCACAGATGCCCCAGGCACAATTTCCAATCATATTTTAATAACAATATGACCGTAATATCTTGCTAAAACCGACTTGAAAACATGCGATTTCTGCATCGAGTTCAATGGAGCACTGTCCGACTTCTGTCCGGCCTCGTCCTTTTGCCGCTTTGCGATACAACATTTTAGGGCGGGCCTTAGCCTAAGGTGTGAATTCTGTTCACTCTGTGAAACGGTAGTATTGATACAGAATCTGTTGTTTATACGATCATTTATTTAGATGTGTTAAAGCAGGGCTGTACATTGCGACCAATTGGTGGCATATTGAGCCTAAATTTTTGACTGTGCGAGAAAGAAAAATAAAACGGGCGCACCTGTACGAGTATGCATTTTAACCCTTCGAGTGCATGATTGCGAGAGCTGCTCATTTTTTCCACAGCCTGTCTGATAGACAGCATCAAACTCCATTGGGAACGCACTTAAAAAAAGACGGTCAATGTTGCTTGAATTCCGTGTTGGCTAAGATTGAGCCATCTCTGCTCCCGTAGCTCAGAAAAAAAAAGCAGAATCGCTTCGCACAGATCACTGGTGGCAACAGTTACAAGGCGCGCATGCCTCATCTCCCAGTCGGATGTTCTGTGCCAAAACGTCTTACAGCTTTTCGAAATGGACTGCTGTTTAAAACGTTCAAATGCGGGAGTTTGCATTGCTAACAGGAAACCTCTTGAATCCGATAGTGAAATAGCCACTCGGTTTGCTAGCTCATGTGATTTTAAAAGACGTCGTTGATTGAGCTGTTTTGAAGTTTCCCAAACCGCTGTCTTCGCAATGACTTCGCCAAAAAATGCAAACGCAATCAAATTAATCAAGTCAAAATATAGTTTGAGGAGCGTCCACAAGTAGTGTTATGTGCGCGCAAATTTAAAGTCTAGTTGGTAAGTAGCTACCGGTGCTGTCGGCTATCAAAAAGAGCAGCCAACACAGTGAGATGATTTTGCTGCTCCCAGTTTAATTTCACACCGTTCCAACCCATGCGTTTGAGTAAACAAAAACTAGGCTATAATAAAGCCCGTTGGATTAACGTGTAGTAGGCTATGTTTAAGATTTAGTCAATCTAGTTCAGTAAGCATGTGATTTACATGCTTTTAATCACGAAGTTATAATAATAACTAGACTGCCTGTGCAGTCGCCTTCGACTGCTTAAGGTATATCCCCGAAACGCGACGCTTCCAGTCCCCAATCATTCCTACCACTCCCGTCCACCTTTTCATGAACGTTTATGATAAATACAAAATATAAAATATATATATTTAATATCTATACATAGATCAATGATGTGCATAGGCTTAAAACCAAATGACTATTGTGAAAATAAAAATGGGGCAAATGGTAACACTGTTTTAATGGTTCACTATTACAGTGGATATACCACATTAGGTACAGTGTAATAACTAGTGTAGTAATATTTAATACCACGTCATACCAGTGTGACACCATGTACCAATTTTGTACTTATATCATGTAGGCTATTTGTGTGTAAGTGGTATTACATGGTGTTGCATATTTGTACACTGGTATTACACTAGTATTACATGGTATTACATATTGTTACACTGGTTATTACACTGTACCTGGTATTGCCTATTTTTACACTGGTATTACACTAGTATTACATGGTATTAAATATTGTTACACTGGTTATTACACTGTAGGCCTACCTGATATGGTAGATTCACTGAAATGGTGAACCATTAAATTAAGGAGTTACCGGGCAAATCAATCCACCCAGTCAGAAGTAATGGGCCAAATAAAAATTCCACCATTTTGAAAGTGTTGACCTCCAAACTCGAATCAGTTCATGAACCTACCCTGCAGCATTCACACACCAAATCTGGGACAAATCCATCCACCCGGTCAGAAGTAATGGGCCAAACAAAAATTCGGCCATCTTGAAATTGTTGACCTCCATACTCGAATCAGTTCATGAACCTACCCTAGAACATTCACACACCAAATCTGGGACAAATCCATCCACCCGGTCAGAAGTTATGGACCAAACAAAAATTTGGCCATCTTGAATTCGGCCATCTTGAAAGTGTTAACCTCCAAACTGTAATCAGTTCATGAACCCACCCTAGAGCATTCACACACCAAATCTGGGACAAATCCATCCACCCGGTCAGAAGTAATGGGCCAAACAAAAATTCGGCCATCTTGAAATTGTTGACCTCCAAACTCGAATCAGTTCATGAACCTACCCTAGAACATTCACACACACCAAATCTGGGACAAATCCATCCACCCGGTCAGAAGTTATGGACCAAACAAAAATTCGGCCATCTTGAATTCGGCCATCTTGAAAGTGTTAACCTCCAAACTGTAATCAGTTCATGAACCCACCCTAGAGCATTCACACACCAAATCTGGGACAAATCCATCCACCCGGTCAGAAGTAATGGGCCAAACAAAAATTCGGCCATCTTGAAATTGTTGACCTCCAAACTCGAATCAGTTCATGAACCTGCCCTAGAGCATTCACACACCAAATCTGGGACAAATCCAAACATCCGTTCAAAAGTTATCGCGTTAACACAAAAGACCTTACGCGTGGACGCGGCGGCGGTGCACGCAAAACCATTACATCCCCGACGCTCCGCGTTTCGGGGATATAATAATAACAATGACAATAATAATAATAATAATAATAATAATAGGCCTAATAATAGTAATGGGAACTGTGATTTATGGTATATAGCAGTGGTTCCCAACACGTTTTGCAAAACCATGACTGAGCAAACTTGCTGGCTATAAAAAAAAACAAAAAAAAAACAAAAAAACAGTGGATATTTCTGACAGGTTAAGACAACAATAGCTATGGATTGTTAATTAGTGATATTTATTGGTGTTTTTTTATTTCACACCTAGACATTTCAGGGGAGCCCATTGGAATTCCAGGTGACCCCATACCCCAGTGTTGGGGAAAAAAAACACTGACATATAGCCTAGGCTATTGTGCAATGGTGCAATAAGCACAGTATTTTACATAACCCCCCACCCCACCCCCCAATAACAAAAGTGTCGCGACATTTTTAGAGTGCTCCTAAATTTGTATCTGTGCTCCTAAGTTTTTATCCGTGCTCCTAAATGTTTTCATTTAGGAGCACCTGTGCTCCTAGTGAAAAAGCTTAACGTACAGCCCTGTAAAGGGGCACTGTCGAACTGAATGCCGGACAATCTGTACCTAGAACGGCATAGAGCAGGGGTGCTCAACTAGAAACTGAAAAGGTCCACTCACCAAATTTCGTATGTTTCCAGGGTCCAAAAAAGTCGCTACGGACCGATGCAGAAAATAGCCTCACTCGCTGGCCGCACTGGCCTCTTGCTCACTCACTGAGTTGTCATAGTGATGACACTTTTATTTGTCATAAGACTGGCTTCGCAGAAATACACCTATAGATCGCATGGCAGCGAAATCTCATGTATAATTTATACATATTAAATACAAATGGATTTTGTCTAGGTCCAGATGACATTGTGTTTGGGTCCGCATCCGGACCTGGGTCCGCCAGTTGAGCACCCCTGGCATAGAGCCTCGTTGTTATTAAGCCGTGAATCTTGAGAGGCAACCTTGTAGTTGGGATATTCAACATGTCAACAAATGTTTTGAAATTCAGCTGCTTGGCTCAGGACCTCGTGTCGTGGTCCGTTGTGGTTCTGACATGTTTCCTCTCATTTTATGTTTCTCAGGGTGTGCTACGTATCCATGTTTTCCGGGAAACACTGTACATGGTGAGCACTCCTACATTCATTTTCAGTATAATAACAGAATGTAAATTTCAGTGACAGATTTTTCCACATGCTGCTACTGTTTAATGTTTTTTTGTTTGTTTGTTTGTTTGTTTGTTTGTTTTTCTCCCTTGCAGTGGTAGAAGATGGCCGTCCTCGTGGGTGCTGAACAAAAATAAAATCCACTATGCGTTGTTTTTAGTTTGCCGCTTCATGGTTAACTTTTTTACTCTTTAAAAAAATAAAGTAACACAGACACCCCATGGCGTGGGTCCTTTCATTACATCACACAATGCATGTATGCGGTGTACAAAGTCTGGTGCTGGCTTTAGGTGATAGCTACCCTTGCTTGTGCTTTTTCAGCAGAGAAAGTGAACTGAAATTTAGTCCTCAGCTCACATCACTCCATTCCTCTTGTTTTGTCATCCAGACGGTGGGTTCTTTCGTGATGATGCAGTGATGCTTGTGCTATGCAGTGTGCATGTGCACTGATTACCAGAATGCATCAAACTGGCAAAGTGTGCATGCCCGCTGCAGAGCAAAAGAATCACTCCTTCATCACCAACAAACTCAGTATGAACAAACAAACTTTCTCCCTCTGACATCACCTCTGGCCAATTCAGACTAGGAGTGCATTCAAACATGCAGACTTCCATCCTCCACTCGCATTTTGCTGACGCCCTGTCTCCGTAGAGAAAACAAGGCTTTCCTGCCGTCAGCATAGCCGCAACATTTTTTGGGGGGACTGTTCTTCATTCACCATCCCAATTCCAAACGAGGAAATAACATTAGAATTGTGCATTTTGCAAGACATTGAATACATTTACTGTCGTCTTTGACTTCATCATACATAAGGTCACAAGCAGGCAAGTGAGCAAGGAAGTCTGCATATTGGAATGCTCCCCATGGTACATGTTACATTCATACTAAGCAGGGCTTGACACTAACTTTTTCGCTTGCCTGCCATGTGGCTAGTGGTTTTCCTGAGTCACTAGCCATCCAGCTATTCTACTAGCCACAAATTTGATATTGTTTTTTTTTCTTTATCATTACGCTGTTCATCTAACCTCAGAAGATGAGTGCATATAGCTTTCTACATGGAAATAAATCAAACAAATGGAAACTGAGTAACTGAGCTTTTTCTTGAACTTAGATAGAAACAATTGATACACAAGGCGTACAACGCAAAATAAATGTGTCATACCATTCAATAAGGTACCTAGTGGCACTGTAATTGTTACTAGCCAGAGCCAAGTTTTACCAGCATTTGGCCGGTTGACAGGTGCCAGTGTCAAGCCCTGATACTAAGTGCGGAGGAAATGGAAGGTTCATGCCACATTAAATCGGCAACCATAGGAGAATGCTTTGAATCTGAACAGTGGAGAAGGGGATATGTATGACTAACTTATGTGTGTTTACCACTGTGTTGTAATTGAATTAAGATATTACTTCAGTAACATACAGTATTGGGGACAGCTTGTAAACAATGTAGGGCTGTTTTAGTGAATTACGGGGTGGGGGTTCTTTAAAAAAAAAAAAAAAAAAAGCTGAAGAGGTGGAGGCGATGAGGATGATGACATCCAAGGGCGTAACTTTATGCTGACAATTGGGGGGGTCAAGATTTCCATCTAAATGAATTAAATGGCTAAACAGTTTTCTTCAGTATTTGCATGTATGTTACCTGGTCATTTGTGCCTCCTGCGCTGTCTCTCTCTGTACTCTCTCTCCCTGTTTTTGGTCATCCGATTCTCCTTCGCCTCGTTCTCTCCCTCTGTCTTCAACTGATGCACTTCCTCCATCACCTCCTTTCTGTTGCTCAACTGCTACATCTCCTCCGTTGCCTCTCTCTCCTTCAACTGCTGCACCTCCTCTGACACCTTCATACTCTATCTCTTGAACTGGTTCACCTCCTTTGTCACCTCCTTCTCTCTCCCTCTCATCTGTGCTTCCTCGTCTCTCTCTCTGGACACCCGTCTCTCTCTCATCACCTGTACCTCCTTGGCCTTGGATCTCTCTTTGGTGACCTGCACAATCAAGTTTTTGAACCTGATATAAAAAAAAACCTCAGTTAATGTTCAAATGGCTTGGCAGCAAACTCACATCAGAGTTTTAGAGAATGCATTTTCCCAATCAGGCTAAAGTCAAGCTGTCAGAAAATCTCCATTTGTAATGTGGCATATAGCAATAAAGCAAAGATGAGTTAATGAATTAATTAATTAATTAAAAACATTCCTACCCTTTGCTTAGTAGGCCTAATTCATATGATCAGAAGAAAGCTACAGTCAGAGATGGTTAATAAAATCTTTGATGCAGTGCCAAATATGAATGACATATCCCAACCATCAATCACTAATCAGGATGCTGCACAAATAGGATCTCTTGTCTGCTGTTCGCCATGTTGTTAATCATATGATCAGAAGAAAGTTGCTGTGGTAGAAATTAAAGTAGCCTGCTGGCTACATAATATCCCATACCCATTATTTATACAATTGACTGTTGTTGTTGTTTTTTTTTACAACTAAATATACAGTGGCGACTGGCGACAAAAATATTGAGAGGACCTCCTCTGTCTCACTCCAAGCACAGCCACGCATAGTGTCACGCGAGGAAGGAACCCCTTGTCTCCCCAACCCTCTCTCGTGTCTCTCTCTTCATTACTTCACTGGCAAAACAAACTGTAATCGCTTGGCTGTTGTCAACAAATGCGATTTTGAAAACAAAATATAATGCCACAATACATCTTATTTAAAATGGATGTGTTTACTATTGGTGTCAAAACACTTAAAGGCATTTTGGTTCAGCTGCATTGAACAAGCTTCTCATTTGGAGTGGATACTATCATAGGAAATCACGCAGGCAACTGGACAGGGGGTAACCAAAAACTACTTAAATGACGTGAAATAAAAAAACAGACGTCCGATTGCTAGGGTTTCACAAAATGTGTTGGTTTGAGGGAGTAAATTTCCCAAGTGCTAGCCATCAACGTCCAAAATAGCCAGCCACGTCCAGTGTTATTGAACTAGCTGTCTGTCGTAACCTAGCATAAAATAGCTAACTAACTAACTGACAGGCAGAAAGGCAGTGGTACAATAGGTTCTCAAAACACTCTGAAATAATGTCGTGCCAAAGACGCATCCACGCATGATCATGTGGCAATTGCAAGTTAAAAGTAGAAAAAAACAATTGCTCAATACTTGATAAAGCTGATCGCTAATCAGTTTGAATTTCGGATAGTGGAGAAGATGATTACCCATTGAGAGATTCCCTGATTGTCGCTCCCAACGCAGGACGCTCCCCGGTCGGCTCGCTCCCACTAGCCAGACTATCGATCCCACCGCCATATAACGGAGCTAGTTATCTTTTTGATGTTAGTTTTTTGTTTCTAACCCTAACCCTAACCCTAACCCTAAATTGCTTGTATGTGGCAGTGTATGATAATACGTGAAATATAATCGGATGGGACTACACGTCCGGGAGTGATAGAAACACCTGGGACTACACGTCCGGGAGCGATCTCAGTTGGGAGTGTCCATCTACCTCCCCCATTGATTGTACACAACTAACGCAGATTTGGGGAATACCAAGGGGGGCAGGGGGGGTTACATTACAACATGATTAAACATAACTGAACGAAACTATTTTTCACTATTTTACATAAAATGGGTAAAGTTCTTCATGCAAGACAAGTACTGTAATTATATAGGGGGGGTTGTACAATTATATAAGGGGGGTTATATTGTCAGGGTTTGAAGTCTGGGGGGGTCAAAACCCCCCTAACCCCCGTGGAAATTACGCCCATGATGACATCGGGGACGATGGAAGCTTGGAGATGGCACCACTGGTGTGGTGTCAAAGTGGTAAGTTATGCTGGGGCCCCTCTGAAGTCCTCCCAGGTCCTGTGTCAACACTCAAGAAAGTAATTATCTTGTTATGAAGCCAAGTTCCAAATGTGTCCAGTTTCAGATATGAATAGGCTCTCTCTCTCTCTCTCTCTCTCTCTCTCTCTCTCTCTCTCTCTCTCTGAGATTCAATGTATGTTAGTTTAGTTATGCTACTTGTCTTTGCCTTTGTAAGGGGGGCATCATACCCCCTGTGAACCGACTCGCTCTGGATAAAAGCGCCACCTTATGTAAAGCAACACATCACCTGATGGGTGGTCTAAGCCTACTGCAAGCTGTTGGATCAATCATTCTCATAATGCAGTATGTTATTATGCCTGTCTGTAAATAAAGTAGTAAACAAGCATTGTCAACTTTGTTTAAGGCAAGATAATAAAACGAAGAGGTGCATTAGGCCTGGGATCATGTTTACCAGCACTGGTCCTTTTCCCGATGCTTTCAGAATGCGTCACATAAGAAAGGTGTCTCTTTTCCCAAATACGTACTGATTCATTACGCATTTTGAATGCGTAACATTAGAATTTAGAAACGTCTTCTGTTTTTCCAATGTGTACTGTTACATGACGCATTTGGAATGCGTACCATAAATCATAAACGTGTTCTCTTTTTCCTATGCGTACTGTTTCATTGCGCATTTTGAATGCGTAACTTATAAAGGTGTTCTCTTTTTCCCATGCGTACTGTCTCATTACGCATTTTGAATGCACGCGTATAATGGCGCAGCATGTTCAGTCCTTCAAGGGAGTTGAAATAAAATTTCAGTTCTTTCTTGAAAGTAACAAAGGATGCTTTTCTTCCTCCCCGTTTGCATTTGTGCATATGGTACTTTCCCATGACAATAAACAAATTCAAGATAAAAACACATGGTTCACATAGATCCTCACAAAGAAATGCCTTGCATACAGGCGTAATTCGTCATGAGGCTTACGCAATGGTTACCGTAATTGCATTAACATCACAGGCAAGGAAATCTTTCTGCTCTATAAATTTATTTTACACGACATAACCCCTGGCAGACTGTTTCGACTTTAACAGAGAGTGTATGTGATGTTTTTCTTCAACAACAACAACAAAAAATTAATAATAACAAATCACCAGCAAGTTCGTATGTTCTGTACTATCTCTCGAAATTTACAATCCATTTGCTTGCCTTGGCAACGCAGTTGCTATGACCATAGAGTTTAACACAAGTGCATTCTGCACAGTGCACCACCACCACTACCGTCTGACCACGGGTTTAAACGTACTAAGAGCATATACCACCCAAATGATGGGCTCAATGAAGCACACTGTAACCACATATTGTGTTTTAATCTATCCCAAAGTCATAATGAATCTTTTACGGAGGATTGCGAAAGAAGCTGCGTAAATGCGTAACTATTGGTACGTTCAAACCAACCAATAAGGACGCGCCTTTGGCTTCCCCGAGCAATGCCGAGTCAATGAGAGTTGTTGATGCAGTGCTTTCGGTCCACCGTAGGGGGGTGCTGCGACATATATTATGCATTTGGGATGAGGATAGGTTGAAAATGGCCTGCTAAATCCGATGTAGTTTTCTGTTGGGTTACATGAGTCTTTGTCACAAAATAAATAGGCTACCTGTTAGACTTTTCATTGCTGGTGCACCGCAATGCGAGGTGAGGTCGGTTATGATTGAAAAAAGAAAAAAAGAAAAAACCGTGTAGGCCTACATATCACAGATGCCGGCTGTCATATTCATGGGGGAATTCCGTCTGTAGGGACACGGAAAAAGAATCCGTGTGTAGGCCTATGTCACAGATTTTGCCAGTCATTGAGTTACTATGAAAAAAGTTAAATTCTAAACTGCCACAATGCGTGTGTATAGGCCTATCACGGGTGATTTTCCGTGCGCCCATCACAGAAGCGGCAATCCACGAGCAAAGGAACGTCATCGAGACGGCCCCTGCAAAATGACCTGCTAAATCAGAAGTAGGCCTAGGTTTTCTGTTAGGTTCGGCTACATCTGAGTCTTTGTCACAGAATAAATGCTACCTGTTGCACTATTCATTGTTGGTGCACCGCAATGCGAGGTGAGGTCGGTTATGATTGAAGAAAAAAAACCAAAAAAAAAAAAACCGTGTGCATATCACAGATGCCGGCTGTCATAGATTTCATGGGGGAATTCCGTCTGTAAGGACACGGAAAAAGAATCCGTGTGTATATCACAGATTTTGCCAGTCATTGAGTTACTATGAAAAAAGTGAAATGGCACAATGCGTGTATATATCACGGGTGATTTTCCGTGCGCCCATCACAGAAGCGCGGCAATCCACGAGCAAATGAACGTCATCGAGACGGCCCCTGCAAAAATGGCCTGCTAAATCCGAAGTAGGCTTGGTTTTCTGTTAGGTTACATCTGTGTCTTTGTCACAGAATAAATAGGCTACCTGTTAGACTATTTTCTGGTGCACCGCAATGCGAGGTGAGGTCGGTTATGATTGAAAAAAGAAAAAAAAACCCGTGTGCATATCACAGATGCCGGCTGTCATAAATTTCACGGGGGAATTCCGTCTGTAGGGACACGGAAAAAGAATCCGTGTGTATATCACAGATTTTGCCAGTCATTGAGTTACTATGAAAAAAGTGAAATTCTAAACTGCCACAATGCGTGTGTAGCCTATATCACGGGTGATTTTCCGTGCGCCCATCACAGAAGCGGCAATCCACGAGCAAAGGAACGTCATCGAGACGGCCCCTGCAAAATGACCTGCTAAATCAGAAGTAGGCCTAGGTTTTCTGTTAGGTTCGGCTACATCTGAGTCTTTGTCACAGAATAAATGCTACCTGTTGCACTATTCATTGTTGGTGCACCGCAATGCGAGGTGAGGTCGGTTATGATTGAAAAAAACCAAAAAAAACAAAAACCGTGTGCATATCACAGATGCCGGCTGTCATAGATTTCATGGGGGAATTCCGTCTGTAAGGACACGGAAAAAGAATCCGTGTGTATATCACAGATTTTGCCAGTCATTGAGTACAAAAGTGAAATGCCACAATGCGTGTATATATCACGGGTGATTTTCCGTGCGCCCATCACAGAAGCGCGGCAATCCACGAGCAAAGGAACGTCATCGAGACGGTCCCTGCAAAAATGGCCTGCTAAATCCGAAGTAGGCTTGGTTTTCTGTTAGGTTACATCTGTGTCTTTGTCACAGAATAAATAGGCTACCTGTTAGACTATTTTCTGGTGCACCGCAATGCGAGGTGAGGTCGGTTATGATTGAAAAAAGAAAAAAAAAAAAACCGTGTACATAGGCTATCACAGATGCCGGCTGTCATATTCATGGGGGAATTCCGTCTGTAGGGACACGGAAAAAGAATCCGTGTGTATGTCACAGATTTTGCCAGTCATTGAGTTACTATGAAAAAAGTGAAATTCTAAACTGCCACAATGCGTGTGTATATCACGGGTGATTTTCCGTGCGCCCATCACAGAAACGCGGCAATCCACGAGCAAAGGAACGTCATCGAGACGGCCCCTGCAAAATGACCTGCTAAATCCGAAGTAGGTTTTCTGTTAGGTTCGGCTACATCTGAGTCTTTGTCACAGAATAAATGCTACCTGTTGCACTATTCATTGTTGGTGCACCGCAATGCGAGGTGAGGTCGGTTATGATTGAAAAAAGAAGAAGAAGAAAAAAAACCCGTGTGCATATCACAGATGCCGGCTGTCATAGATTTCATGGGGGAATTCCGTCTGTAAGGACACGGAAAAAGAATCCGTGTGTATATCACAGATTTTGCCAGTCATTGAGTTACTATGAAAAAAGTGAAATGCCACAATGCGTGTATATATCACGGGTGATTTTCCGTGCGCCCATCACAGAAGCGCGGCAATCCACGAGCAAAGGAACGTCATCGAGACGGCCCCTGCAAAATGGCCCGCTAAATCCGAAGTAGGCTTGGTTTTCTGTTAGGTTACATCTGTGTCTTTGTCACAGAATAAATAGGCTGTTAGACTATTTTCTGATGCACCGCAATGCGAGGTGAGGTCGCGGTTATGATTGAAAAAAGAAAAAAAAACCGTGTGCATATCACAGATGCCGGCTGTCATAAATGTCACGGGGGAATTCCGTCTGTAGGGACACGGAAAAAGAATCCGTGTGTATATCACAGATTTTGCCAGTCATTGAGTTACTATGAAAAAAGTGAAATTCTAAACTGCCACAATGCGTGTGTATATCACGGGTGATTTTCCGTGCGCCCATCACAGAAGCGCGGCTATCCACGAGCAAAGGAACGTCATCGAGACGGCCCCTGCAAAATAGCCCGCTAAATCCGAAGTAGGCTTGGTTTTCTGTTAGGTTACATCTGTGTCTTAGTCACAGAATAAATAGGCTACGTCTTAGACTATTTTCTGGTGCACCGCAATGCGAGATGAGGTCGGTTATGATTGAAAAAAGAAAAAAAACGTGTGCATATCACAGATGCCGGCTGTCATAGATTTCATGGGGGAATTCCGTCTGTAGGCACACGGAAAAAGAATCCGTGTGTATGTCACAGATTTTGCCAGTCATTCAGTTAGGCCTACTATGAAAAAAGTGAAATTCTAAACTGCCACAATGCGTGTGTAGGCCTATATCACGGGTGATTTTCCGTGCGCCCATCACAGAAGCGCGGCAATCCACGAGCAAAGGAACGTCATCGAGACGGCCCCTGCTAAATTACCTGTTAAATCCGAAGTAGGTTTTCTGTTAGGTTCGGCTACATCTGAGTCTTTGTCACAGAATAAATAGGCTACCTGTTAGACTATTCATTGTGGGTGCAGCGCAATGCGAGGTGAGGTCGGTTATGATTTAAAAAAAGAAATTAAAAACCGTGTGCATATCACAGATGCCTGCTGTCATAGGCTAGATTTAAAATCCGTCTGTTGGGACACGGGAAAAGAGTCCGTGTGCTTATCACAGATTGTGCCAGTCATGGAGTTACTATGAACATAAATGGGCGAAATTCTACGCGCCCATCGCGGAAGCGGGGAAATCCACGAACAAAAGGAATGTCTTCGAGGCGGCCCTCTGCAAAATGACCTGCTAAATCCGATGCAGTTTTTGCCTTTGACACAGAATAAAGCTTCAGCTACCAGATTCCTGTTAGACTATTCATTGCTGGATCACTGCAATGCGAGGTGAGGTCGCGGTTATGATTGAAAAAAACATCCGTGTGAATATCACAGGTGCCGGCTGTCATAGAGATTCAATGGGGGAAAAATCTGTGTGCTCAAACACGGAATTTCAGCAAAATCCGTCCTCCCAGACACAGATTTTGAGTAAAAAAATCCGTGCTTGAGGACACAGATCCCGTGGAGATCAGGTTGTCATGGAGATATAACATAAACAACATGGTGAGACCTTTTTAGGATATAACTGCACCTGTTCTCATAAGTGTGTGGACTATGGACTGCCCAGGGACTGCAGATGGAAATTAGCTATTAGCTATAATCTGGTGCAGGTCATCTTTTTACTATGTAACTAATGTACTTTGCACATGGTCCCTGATGAAATAAACCAGGAAGAAAAAGAAGAAGAGTGGGGTTAGTGTCAGGTGGGGTGAGATTGCTTAGTGGAGGAGCCACACACACACACGCGCACAAACACGCACATGCAATGTTTTGATTGACTCAAAGGTAAAAACCCATGACAACCCTTGGCTGGAAAATTCTTTGCGCGTTTGCCTCGGTAGGCACACGTGACCAGAACAGAACAAAGTCAATCAGAGGTGGCTGCAAGATTATTCAAGGACTCAAGGGTATTAATGTTTACATCACAGAGACACGGTCATATCTCATGTAATGAAATGAGTGCAAATGGGTCCAAGTGTGCTGAAGAACAGCCTCTATCCTGGATGGGATTGGTCGACTGATGATGATGACGATGGTGGTGGTGGTGCATGATGTGTCAGATTAAGTACCTAAGTGTAAAAAAGTTTTAAAAAAATAATTATTTCATGCAATGTGTAGTTGAGTTGAGGCAGAATAAGTGTCAGTATGCTGTGTGGTTTGCTCAGCTGTGTGGTATAGTATACAGTACACATGTATATTCCAAGGTCCACGTGTGGCTGTCTTGACCTGATTTACATCATCTGGCTGCGTTCAGCAACTACACACGGGGGCGTTCCCTTTCCTCACACAGCATACCAGCTGGCGGGAGTCAGGTAAGGGCTGTCTTAGCCTACAAGGAAAAAACAACCTAAACTTGTCATGGAGACATATTCACTGATGACGCAAAAGCATGTAACATTACTTGACTTCACTTGAAAACCAAGATAACAACAGCAGCACAAACGTGTTGTGTGCGTGCTGGTGTGTTGGTGCTGACCACAACAGTTTGTTCCCATTCCAATAAGCATGTCTTCCCACCTTCCCTGTTCAGACATTATCTAAAAACAAAAGTTACTGTATGACAAAAATACTGAGTACTCTATAAAAAATAATGTACTGTATGATTTCCTTCATATTAGTACTGAGTAACAAATTAATTCCTGTGACTCATGTTCCCACGTGAGTCAGTCTGTTGTAAACTTGACAAAAAATATATGAAGGGGTGTCCATTGTTGTCATGGAGATGTACGCTGTTGTTTTTGTTGACACAAACAAAAAGCAGGATGTAGGCCTACCGTGTGTGTCCACGTGGGTGGGGTTAGGGTGGGTTGGGATGAGGTTGGTGGAGAATGTGTTAGAAGTGCTTCATGCCCAGATTTGGCAATTTCAAGGTGTCACAGAAGTGCACCTTGGACCTTTTCCATCCTGATATGGCGGTCTCCTCACCACGTGAGCATAGCCATTAGCCAACAGAGATAAATAAGCAAACAAAGATATTTCCATCGAGACACTGTACATACTATACATGGGTTGCACGTTTGTAAACACCCCCGTTGCACACCTCTGTCTGCACACTCTTCAAACTCTGATTGTTGGAAACGCCTTCACTCAAAAATGAGCTCATGTGGTTGGCTGCTTAGCCTCTTGCCCCTCCTCCCAACCCGAATGTTTGTAAACGCGAAACCTTTGTAGACTGGTACAATCCTTTTCATTATTAGGCTACCATAAAGGACCCCCTAAGCTATACAGTGGTGAGAGAGACTGGATAATCTCATCAAGGGTGCCACTCCACCAGTGGTTTTACCCTTGGCTTTGGCTGAGTAGTGAGAACTGAGAAGTGGGTGGGATTAAGGTGGGTGACTGTAAGGCGATGCATGGGGATGTGAACTGAGGCTCAAAAACTGAGCAGACAACTTTCAGACTATTTTCTTCCCATTGTTTGGGACAAATCTTAACTTGTTATTAGCTGCCAAAACGATGATGAAAATGGTGTCATGACATCTGCTAATCTGAAGACAAGATCATACGCATTATGGTTTGCTCTGCTATTGACAAACTGAGAAAAAATGATGGGTTTCTAATTCTTACAAAGATGTCTTGCCTAATACCATCAGTGGGAAAGGAGAATAAACAACATCCCAAAGTAATGCTGTGTCAGCACCGGTCATTGACAGTAAACTGAATGAACACAAAACAACACAATGCCATCTAGAAATAATCACCCACAGTGACTCATTGTACAACCATGTCAACAACCAAGACTGGCTGACATCAATATTGCAGTGACATTTACTGTGACTGTTCCTGACTGTAATGTTATAGTAGTAGTGATAGTATTTTCCATTACTGTGAATCAGACTACTATTGTGTGATGAAGTAGCATAGCAATTGATATTTTACATGAATATTTTTGCATTGCATATTATGTAATGTCCCTTTTTTCCATGATGACCCCCCCCCCCCCCCTGTATTACAGCATTTCTGGGCCACTCTGATGGTTGGAAACTAATGCAGCATGTTTCATTGTAATTTATGGGAAATCATCGTCTTGAAAACCATCTGTATAAAAGAACAATTAGACATACAACAGTTATTTATTTATTCTTTTAAGATGCTTGAGCCTATCTGTTCCACAACACAATTTGAAAGGGGTGAGGATTAGAAGCATGTGACAGGTTCCCTGCTAATGATTTGACTTCTTCTCACAAATACAGTATATCTTTCCTAAGGGAAGAAGGATATGCATTAGCCCACAGTAACACTCTCTGGCGGTTTAGCTCAGAAAGCTATGCCATGACAGAACTATTTAATGACGCCGGTTAAAAAAACAAACAAAAAACATTCCAGTATACTCCACCCCTATCCTCTCCACTTGAAAACTTGGCTGTGTTTGGGAAAGTACCCCTCTCAGCTGTTCTGAATGGCTGTAAAGAGGTGGTGTGATAATGATGTGGTTTGACTGGAGGTACTTCTCCACTCTAAACTGTTTGGGCATGAGGCGGGGCAGATATGGCCTGTGTCAGGATCACATTGCAAGTCAATCATCTAAGTGTGCATGACCGCGGGTGTATAAGGAGCATTGACCACAAATGGTGAGCAAAAACGGTAAATTTGTTCTCAGGTATCAAAATCCTGAAATCCCAGACACAGCAACTTTGTAACAGGCTAGAGATTTTACTTTTTTCTTGAAATTCTTCAACCACACACTCTCTGTGGCGGGATTGATCTGGCGTAGCCATTGAGTACTGTCAATGGGCGTAGCGCATCCAGCCCCCAGGCCTTATGTTTGTCAGCCCCTACTCTAATACTGTATTCATGCACTGGACAGGGAGCCACTTTTAATTTAACTCACTGCTTCAGTTAAGTCATGTCAGAGCAGACTGCCCTCATTAACAGGGCCGTGGGATGAACTGAGCTAAACTGATCACATTCAGATAAGGACTTGTTAACACGTATTGCCTGGGCTCTTGACTACACTGTGGTGGAGATTTGAACACTCATGACAGATGTTGTCTACAGTCTGTTTAAAATAAAGAAGTCTGCACACACTTATCCTGTGTGTTTGTTTTTTAGTTATCGTCCTCCTCAGGGTACACAGGTTTAAAACAACATTTCACGATATCTGGAAATAAGCTAATTTTCCACTTTCCCTTGAGTTCAATGATTGAGTTCCACCTTTCTCCTGTTCTGTCAGCCGTTCCCTGAGTCTGGTGTAATTCCGTCTAGTTCCAAGCTAGCCATTATCATTGAATTATATGACACCGGCTGGTAAAATGTATGTCGCCAGGCTCAAACAACAGCTTGAAGAACAGAAGAAAAGGGTCATTTCACATGAAATCTTGTATGTAAGGCTGAATGTATAGTGTCCTATCCTCATATGTAAACCTTTGCTAGTCTGTTTCTCCCTTAATATTAGTGTCAGATTCACACAAATGCAGTTCTGGGGTGCACAGCAAGTATGATTGAAATCCGAGTCGGTCGGGTCCCAAAGTGTCTGATTTCACGTGAAATGACCCAAAAGTAAAACTCAATCAATTTACTCTAAGGAACGTGGGAAAATTAGCTTATTTCCTGAAATTATATTGTTTTCTTTTGCATCATGGTTTGGCAATGTTACCCTTACACACAAGTATCACCTATATCAAATTTTTGTGTGGTCAATTAAACTGATTGGTGAGTCACAGCTTCACCCGCCTTCCTTACTGGCAAGATAACTACAGAGGATAGCTATGTAATGTTTAACCTTCTTTTTGTATGTGTATATATGTTGTATGTTATATATCAGCACTGCCCCTGCACTATTTATTCTTGTGTATATGCTTTTAAATCCAATGTTACATGCGTCATGTGTCTTGTAGCTTACAGTATATTTAAAGGGGGACACCCTTACAAATAAGTTCTCTCAAACTGCAAAACCAGTTTACCTACAGGTACCAATAGAGTAAACTGAACTGAACTGATGTTGCTTTAAAAAGTACCTTCAGTGACCATTATCTGAATCAACACAACAGGCCTGGCCAACTGCATCTTTGGTCAAAGAAGCAATACTTGCCCTGTGTGTCACCACCTAATAACATGACAGTATCCTGTATGAGCACAATCATTATGCCATCTGACATTTTACGAACAGTGAAAAGGAATAATCCATAATTAGCACTGATAGTGAGCAGATAAATGAAAATCATAGATGCCGTGGTGGTTACTTCCTTCGTGAAGGTCCAGTAATACCCCGCTGTGAGTGAGATTCAAGAGATTCAAGAATTCATTGTCATTGTCAAAAAGGCAACGAAATTGTGTTTGGGGTACAATACTTAGTAGCAGCAGGTTTACAAGTAAAGTGATTAAGAGGTAAAAGTGACACCAGTGCTTGACCCCCCCAGCCCCCACATCCCACTTAAAGTGCAGCAGAGATTAAGTGCATAATACTCGCCCCCCCCCCTCTCTCTCACACACATGCACACACACACACACACACACACACGCACACACACACACACACACACACACACACACACACACACACACACACACACACACACACACACACAGAAATGTCCAAAGGATAGATGGATAACATTTAAGACAGTAATGTTCCTCAGCAGTCCTGCAAATTCAAAAGTCTAATGGCCTGGTGGTAAACGCTGTTGGCCAGTCTTTTAGTGCGGCCCTGAAGGGACCTGTACCTTCTACCTGAGGGTAGCTGTTGGAACAGATGGTAGGCAGGGTGGTGGCTGTCACGCAGGATGCTCTGCGCTGGTAAGGAGTCATTTCAAAACAGTGAAAAGCTGATGGCAGTTACACAATAATTGTGGTAGTGGAACCTGTAACTGCAACGGGACATACTTATACATTATCTACAAAAGATACAGCTGCTGCTTCAAATGCACTAGAGTACAAAATAAGAGTGTAGCCATTGATTATCTCTTTAAAGTATGGTAAAGGGAGGATGGCACAGGTACACAGAGAAGGAATGTTCAAACATTCACATATCATCATTTGGTGTATATAAATGGACATCTGCCTTAGTTTCTGAAACCTGGGACCATGGACACTGACCATTTTTGTTTTGTTTTTGTTTTGGCATGTGATGCAACTTTCCATATTATTAGTAAGTGCTCTGTATGATGCCATATTTGTGAGTCAAATTCTCTCTGAAATGAATGACGAACCAAACACCAGCATTTGAGGTGTTGCTCATGACATTACCGGCTACGTTTGGACAAGGAACTGGCCATTTTAAAAATATAGCTTTTTTAGATATTCAATTTTTAATTTTTCAATTTATCATAATTCATATTCTGAGAGTTGTTGTATTCCAAGCTGATTGTGTAATATGTAGAGCCAGAAAAGAGCTTTCAAACAACACCACAGGCATCTTTTTGTGACTAACACTGACTGATATATTCAAGGCTGAATGTATAGTGTCCTACCCTCACATTTGAACCTTTCCTAGTCTGTTTCTCCCTTAATATTAGTGTCAGATTCAAACCAATGCAGTTCTGGGGTGCTACCTTGCTACTAAAAAGGCACACCAAGTATGATTGAAATCCGTGTCTGTCGGGTCCCAAAGTGTCTGATTTCACGTGAAATGACCCAATAGTGAAATCGAACTCATGATTTTAATCGTGATTTAATCATGGCAATAGTGACCTACTTTTGAGAGCGTCCTTTAAGCCAGAACATACCGACAGGCTGGTGTTTCTGGCCAGAAATCTGTCCACTTAAGTTTCATGCTATTGCCTTAACATACTTGTTACAATTCATTTTATTTTGCTCATCCCGTATGTAATTCATTCTTGGTTATATTTCATCTTGTTATAATTTTCAAAAAAATCAGCAAAAAACAATAATCATGATTAATAATTGTGATTATGATTTTGACCAAAATAATCGTGATTATTATTTTTTCCATAATCGTGCAGCCCTAGTCCAAACAGTAAATTCTGCAGTGTTAATGCAACATTTGGCTGACGTTGTTGAATTAACACAGAAATATTTATTGTATAAGGACTTTATCTACAGTAACTGTGATGCACTGTCAACTATAAGGACCGTACCCTGTAACTGCAAGAGTAACTGTGAGACCTGATCTCCAAAAATTCCGTGCTCCTGGACACGGATGTTAAGGACACAAAATCTGTGTCCAGGAGCACGGATTTTGCCAAAATTCTGTGCTCCTGGACACGGAATTGTTTTCCGTGCTCCTGGACACGGAATTGTTTTCCGTGATGGGCACACGGAAGTGCTTTCTATAGGCTATTACCAAATGCTAATCCTAAACAAAATAATGCATAGCAATTTAAGTTGTGCCCTGACCAAAACATTCCCTAACCTTAACCTGTCATTAAAGACATATTTTTGAGAAATACCTTTTCCAGTTGGTTGCTAGGCTATCATACTCATATAATCATATTCATTCATATAATGAATGAAAGAAAATTTGCTGTGCCCAGACCAAAACAATCCCTAACCCTAACCTGTCAGTAAGAAAAAAAAATTGAGAAAAGATATTTTAAATTGGAAAAATCCTGAGAAAACACAAGACTGTGGAAACATAGAGCTGAGGGAGTATAGAGAGAGCACCTGGACACGGATTTTGTGTCCTTAACATCCGTGTCCAGGAGCATGGAATTTTTGGAGATCATGTTGGTGAGACGCTTTCAATAAAAGCGTCTGCTATGTGCAATGTAGTGTAATGGGTAAAATGATATTTCAGCTAGTGTGAAATGCTGCCAAGGATCGTTTCCCTCATGATGCAAATTGCTGTCCTGCTGACCCACAGTAGGAAGGTTGGTTTTGACAATAGAAATCAAGGGACAAATCTCAAACACAGCAGTCCCCCTCTAGCCTAGCAAGCCAGACTATAACATAAAGAGTATAGTCTAACACTGTGCACCAACAAAGATGTGAAGCCAACGCTCGACATTCAAATCAGACATGTACTATGGTTCAAACTGTTTGACTGTGAGTAATGACCGACACAGTCACCGTGCTTGTGCTAAACTTTCCATAACACTCCCTGATCACAGAAGAAGACGTGTCAATCCTAGAAAGTTCAGAAAGTTTAAAAACCCTACAAAAAATTTGATCCAACCATCTCCGGATCAGCTAATCGTAATGAGTACTCAAGGAAGGTACTGTAGACCTAGCACTCTGATGGAAACTGTTAGCAGGGATTTTACTTCTGAACTGGATTTTCTGACACCTCTGCGTCTTTCAACCTTCTCTAAGGGGATCTCTGTCTGGCAGTCTTATTGACAGGAGGCCCTGGGACAACATTTCAGGCGAAAGAAGCTTAACATAGCTGACGGTCTTTAGAGCTATGATAAAACATCACTAGAGACTTCTAATGATTTTTTGCTTGNCGCCAAGTAAGTGCAGTGTCAGACAGTATGGATAACCTTGTGCCAGTCTACAAACTGTACTTCTTTTTCAGCGTAAGGCCTACTTCACAACATCCTCAGTGTAGAAAAATAAACAATCTAGTGTGTTAGGGGTGTCTAAACCAACATGTTCACATCTGCCCTTCACACTGGGCAGTATCTGTGTGTGCTTATGCTATTCATTTCAATGAGACACTGCACAATCTGCTCTATACCGCACAGACAGCCTAGCTGACTGACTATTTTGTCATTGTTTGACCAGGACCAGGACCAGGGTTTGGATCTGAACAGGGATACTGCCAGATGGCATCAGACACAGAGGCACTCTGTACACTCAAGCACTCAGACACAGAGGCACAGCTTAAAATAGTTTGGTTGACCTTGGTTGATCTTGTTTTACATCGCTTTACCATGTTTGAGTAATATGTCTGTTCCTGAGAACAAAAGAGTCTGGAATGGCTTTTCCCTAGGGACAGGAAGGGATATGTATTTAAGCAAATAAGCCACAAGAGGCCGTGGGTTGTGCTCAATTTACCACAAGGGGAGTGGGGCACAACGCAAATAAATAACTGTGATGAAGGTAGTTTTCATGAGTAAAAATAAAGCTTCTTTCTAATAAACTTTATTTCTTACTTTCCACCTCCACAGACTTAAAACAATACTACATGTGCATAGTTTCCAGGCTTCAAATACTGTTTCAAAACTTTCCAAACTTGTTTCTGCTTTTCTGGAAGACATTCTTGAATTGTCAACCTACAGGCTGCCACCTACAGGCCATTTTGGGAACCGCCTCACTGTACCTTGCTGCTACAATCCATGGCAGTTCCTACTTGTAATTGGTATTTAAAAATATGTAAGATATATCATAAAGGTTATGGACAGGTGGGTGGTACAGAGTGATGGTCATTTACTCAAGTTAGCGTCTTTGTATGCGTGTTCATATAAGATGGTCAGGCTGACTCATTCCAAGTGTATGTACAGTACAGTAAACTACTCAGCACTGGTTCACTGGCACAAAATACCCACATCTACATATCCCTGTCCTTGACTAACCTATTTTTATCGTACTATACTGTCTTGTGTGTGTGTGTGTGTGTGTGTGTGTGTGTGTGTGTGTGTGTGTGTGTGTGTGTGTGTGTGTGTGTGTGTGTGTGTGTGTGTGTGTGTGTGTGTGTGTGTGTGTGTGTGTGTGTGTGGCTAATCATTACTTTACACGCTGTGAGCTATCTGTGACCAGTCTCAGATCACCAGTACACATATTTTTTCCACTTCTAATAGAGATAAGATTTTTGTTTTACCTGTGATCTAATTTCCAATGCAATTTTGCAAAAGTAGTAGCTTTTCCCAATGTTAACTTCATTCTTACCCATAAAATGCTTCCTACCAAGGTATAAATCACATCTCACCCCAACCCTGTTTGTGGTTGTGTGGACATTTCACACCAGCTTTCAGATTATCACACCAGCTCAGATATAAGGAGGCCTGAATGGTCTATTGAAAAGAATGTATACACTACAATTCATACACAGGTCCTTCACAGAGCCGTTTTGCTTCACAAACTACAGAAACAGAGAAAACAAATCATGTAAAATTATAGTTTTTCAAAGTTCAAACTTAAAATGTAAAAAGTAGTGAAACTGAATAGCAGAAGGCAACCAAGGCATGTAACTTCTAGAGGAAAAACACATCATGTGGCCCATGAACTGATTGTGACACAATGAGGGGCTCTGACAGTGATGACTGACACACTTCAAAACTGGCTAAGGCAAAGACCTACTTCACACAGCTGGGGCTGTTAACAAGAGATCACAGTGGCCAGCTTGTGTCTCACAGACTAAAGATAAACAAAGTAATGCATTAAATCATGTGAAGGACCAAGAAGGGTATGGCTTGTTTCACAGAGTCAAATTTTAAAAAAGAAAACATAGACTAATAGGCACATAGACAAATAGGCTATTCATAAAGTGAACCTGGACTTCCATGATGCTTGTGCAATGCTTGTCGCTACAGTCGGCTCTAGAACCATTGTGGCTATGCTCTGACTTCAACCACGCCTGGCTCTTTGAAGTCACAGTGGAGGCACATGTTGGGCAACTGCATCGTAATCAGTGGGTGGATTGGTTGTAGCTCTAGTCTCTTCAGAAGTCACCTGTTGATGTACGTATTCTACCTTTGAGAAAACCATGTGTAGGGCCCATGGGATCTTTGCTACAGCAAGTCTTGATGCGACCGCAAGGGCTGCCAATGTAACCTGATGGCAAACTGTGCAGCGTCTGGGCATTACACACAGTCTGCTACACCCAATATATCACATATCGTCATCAGCATCTGTACACGTCACTGCGGTTTTGCGGTCTTGCACTCTTGTCATACTATTCACTTGTTACCACAATATGGCCAGATCTGGTAACATGATAGCATACGTAGCGCCGCTACTGCTGATGGTGACGGGGAACATAATTTCATTTCAAGTCAATCTGGCCAATGTGCCAGTTTCTTACAGAAACTAGGATTATAGCCATAATATCCAGAGGTCACTGGGTGTATTTCAGACCTTCAGATCTTTACATTGTTTTGTGCTGTGGCCCCATATAAGCTTAGGCCTAGCTTTTGAGTCGGCTGCCCTCTACAATAAAATTGAGTTTTACATCAATTCCGTCGGCCAGTATTTTCCTTGAGTCTCTCCTTAAAAACACATGTGGGTCATTTCACGTGAAATCAGACACTTTGGGACCTGACCGACACAGATTTCAATCATACTTGCTGTGCCTGTTTAGTAGCAAGGTAGCACCCCAGAACTGCATTTGTGTGAATCTGACACCAATATTAAGGGAGAAACAGACTAGCAAAGGTTTACATATGAGGGTAGGACACTATGCATTCAGCCTTGATTATATCAGTCAGTGTAAGTCACAAAAAGATGTCTGTGGTGTTATTTGAAAGCTATTACAAATTACACAAACAGCATAAATCTGTGTCGGTCGGGTCCCAACGTGTCCGATTTCACATGAAATGACCCCTGTAGCCTAGAGTCCTCCCAGTCATACAGTAACTTCTTTATAATTTACTTTGTTCTAAGAAGGGCTGATCCCCCGCTCGTCTGCAACTGTATTAACACCCATATCGGGCAAAAAGCTCAGAAACTTTTTGAATCTCTATTGACCTTACAGGATAACCCCATGGATACACAGCCCCTTACCCTGATCAAGAAAAAACAAAAAAGAATCCACATAACTTCAAGATACGTAATCTGGCCAACACAGATAAAAGTCTAGACTGAGTCCCAGAATGCAGATATTAAAGTGGGATAATTATAAATGAACAAAATGGAGTGAACTAACAACATACTTCTGCAATTATTTAGCTGCGTTAATAGGTCCTGGTCTGTATGTCTTCACAGGAAAGCGCACCTTGAGGGGTATATTTTACAACTTGGCCTGTGATGTTGCTACTTGTCAAAGCAGAATTGAACCCATCTCTGAATTTATTAACAACTCCTAGTGGCGGCCAGTCATAACATCAGCGCGCACGCGCACACACGCACACACACCTATTCCACAAGCGGACTCCAGGAATCATACAGCATGACAATGTGTAAATGGCACCCACACGCAGTCTCCTTAGCTATAAACCACTGCCATAAACCACTATACACTCACACATCCGACCTTCATGTTTTGGATGTGGCCTCTGTGGTGGGTATAGAAACAGACAGAACAGAAAGAATAGTACTGCCACCACAGGAGGGGGATCTCGCCCCCTGATAGCACCCCTAAACTACAATTGTCACTCAGGAGCTACCGTAGGGTCTTTTGTCAACAGAAAGTCAACATGCAACTGCAAGGTAAGCAAAACGTCTGTTGCCATCTCCTTAGATTAATTGTTTTAGCCAAATGTTCAAATGTTCAAAGTAAACATGTCCATAGTCATTTGCCCTCTGTTAGAAATGTGTAACACTGAGTTAGTGTATTGATTAAAGTGTGTATGTGTGTGTTTGTGTGTTGCAGATGCTATCCTTCTGCGATGTCCAGATGACTGTTCATGGTTCATGGGGGTAAAAAAATAATTTGATTAAAGCAGTGTCCGTGTGGTGATTGTTAGCTGTGGTGTGGTGCATCAAGAAGCCAGGCTCGTTGTCATAACAGTCTGAGCACACCCACCACAGCCCTAGTGATTGTGACTCCATCTCAGCGGGTATGGGAATGTACTGTAATGCCACAGCTCTTGGAGGAGAGAATGCCAGAGTTGTTCTGGGAGGTTAAAAACCCTGTCCTGTGCAGTCCACTCAGTCATTACTGTCTATTTCCAGGAAGGGGTCTATTCAAACACTGCCAACAAGAGGAGAATATCAGGCAAGCTGATCTGTCATCTGTCGCTGATGTATTCCCAGCGGTCACTTTGCCTGTCTCAGTATCATGATACAATTCATGTCACGGATGTCACGGAATTCATGTCACGGATCTCGTGGATGGGTGGCATGACTTATGACCAGGACCAGGGCAACTGACAGCCTTTGCCAGGCCCGGGACAAAAGCAATCTGCAAGGCCACTCCACCCAATATATACTACACACATGTGTAAAGTGTCTTCAAAGCAAAAAAAAAAAGAATAAATACACAGAATGAAAATATAAAGTAGTTCCAGCTCCAGTTTGTTTTCCTAGTTCCAGTTTCAGTTTGTTTAGATAAAGTAGAGTACATACACATCATCATGAAAGAGTCTGCCCCAAGACGGACCAGCTCAAGCACTAGTGTAGTACATCTACAGTAATGGCCCCTGCCCCCCTGTCACTCTCTTTGTCCTGTGGCAGGACACTGTGTTTTGCCTCTAACAAAACTTGTTTCTGTCAGTGCAGTATAAAAAGTGTCTTCACTGTACAAAAGATATAAATACACAATATGAAAATACAAAGTACAAATCTGAAAGTAAAGTACACACACACGATATAAAAAGTGTCTTCAAAGTACAAAACTGCTTTGTTTCAGTGCAGTATAAAAGTGTTGTCACAGTACAACTAAATACACAGAATGACAGTCTGCCCTGAGACTGGAGCAGCTCAAGCAAAAAAAAAGCTGCATGGCTGATTTAACCCTAGCTGAAAGGGGCGTGTTGTCGCCTCTGAATAGCCACTCAAGCACCGGTACTTTACATGTGAATAGCTATAGGTGTGGCTGCTACAGGCAGAGAGTACAGAATATGTGAAGATTTCTTTTCACTTTCTTTAAATTGGGCCAGCTATATAATTTATTTAATATATATATATATTTGGAATCTGGAAGGTCTGAGGTTTCTAATGGTGTAACTTATGTGTTTCAATGACAAAAACTCACAGAGTTACAGATTTGTTTTTGGAGACATGTCAAATTGCCCTCTGAAGGGCAATTAGACCTCTCTGGGTTTAAGGGCACTCCACACCAACCCGACGTTTGGGTCTTGTCGTGCGTTGGCTACAGTTCGGTCAGAATTGGTTCGGTGTGTGTCGTTGCGTCTGGGGTAGTTGGAGACGTTGGTGGTCATGGGTCTCCGTCTGGAGACTTTGAACACAGTTGGGTTGAGGACAGCGTCGGTGGTCGAGCTCCGAGCCGGACTGTGATTGGTTTGTGTTTACTGGGCAAGAGGTGGGAGGGCATTTGTTACCTCTAGTTGTTCAGTCTAGAAATCAGCAGGCTACATGCAGGAAAGGATCCGCATATGCGCTTAAAATCAAGTAGACAAAGGCGCACAGCCGCACACGTGTGAGAAACGTCCATTCAACCCTTTCCCTTATTACCTCCGCCAGGAGGTTATGTGATCGCCTGGGTTTGTGTGTTGTCTGTGTTTGTTCGTTCGTTCGTTATGTGATCGCCTGGGTTTGTGTGTTGCCTGTGTTTGTTTATTCGTTTGTTCGTTCCCTGCTATTTCACTGGCTGCCACAAGGTGCGCACGGTGAGCACTGAGCACCGGCGTGCCTGCGCCTTTCTCAGCAACAATAAGGAACAGGGAGAGACTCTCCTTTGCCGCCAGCTGTAACACGAAGTGCATTTCACCTAAAAAGTTGTTCATCCGCAGGCAGCAAACAATCCTGTCAAATGAATTACCACCGCTGCCAAAAATATGGAATTTGTGATTATGTTGGCCACCTAACCAGCCTCTGGTATGGAACGCTCAGAGGAACACACCACAGCACTGGTGTTGTTTTCTCTGTTGGTGTGCTACCATTCTGCTCATAATAGTTTGGTGTTAAGTTAGAATTTGGCCAAGTGTACAATCATTCTGTTTATGCACACACACCTACAGCACATGCACGTACGCACACGCACGCGCACACGCACACACACACACACACACACACACACACACACACACACACACACACACACACCCGTAATAGTCCCTTTCCCAGTCCACAACTAACATTGCCAGGATTTCGACCTTGAGCTGCCTTTGACTAAAGGTCACTGGGGTCAAACTGAACTAGTCCATAGGGTTAACATGGGCCCACAGGAGACCAGGAGACTATACTTGATGGTTGTAGTGGGTGGCAAATGGCCCTGCCGTGGTTCAGATGGCGGGGCACTGCACTGTTGGACCGTGGACCTGGGTTTTATTCCGGATTAATTTCCCGATCCTCCCCCATCTCTCTCTCTCCCACTCGCTTCTGTCTCCATTTCATACTTTTCTATCAAGTAAAGGCATAAAAGTGGGTGGTGAAAATAATTTTCTATCAGGGGCCCAGAATATCTAGTGCTGACTGTTTGCACTGATCTGACTCAGCACTGTGGAATTGACACTTTCAAAACAAATTATTTACAGTGAGCTGTTGTGACACACACACACACACACACACACACACACACACACACACACACACACACACACACACACACACACATACACACACACACACACACACACACACACACACAAACACACACACACACACACACACACACACACACACACACACACACACAGAGATACAGGAAATGCCCTACGACAAGAGGTGCAGAAGGGGAGTGAGACAGAGAATATGGTGTCTTGGTATTTTTCCACTTTGTTTCAGTAGGAAATACTGCTTGATATGACCCCTCTCTCTCTGTCACTCTGTCTAATTTACATTCAACTGTGTGTGTACATGTGTGAGTGTGTGCATGTCTAAAATTACAATACAGATTAGACTGTAGCACAAGTTTTCCTTCATGCTTGTAGTAGCTTTTTCTAATTTTCCTTTGTTTCCTGTTGACTGCTACTGGTGACTGTGTTGGATTTTCTCTTTGACTCGTGCAGGTGAATGATGAGAAGTTGTTCCAGTTTGTTAATTCAGAAAATGTTGGTTGTTTACAAATAACTTAAAAGTTGTTGAAAATACAAGACAATAAACAGAGAGTGAATCTATTAATCAGTCCAGTTTGTACGGCCAGCACGTTCAAAGGACTGTGTGCCCTCTCAGCCACACTGGATGCCGTGACCTTTGCCCCTTAAAACCCTCTGAGGTCTAAGGCCTTTCAGAGGCTTTTAGGCTGCTTGCACCACCCTGACATTTTCAAGTATTTTCAACTAACAGTAAGCATCTATGCAAAAGTGGAATATATGGTTGTATTGTGAAAAGCCTGACAAGAAATAATCTGAAAGAAAATTGGATGTCATACAAACATGTTTTATTTAAATTGAGTATAAACACAACTGTACAAAAAACAGGTTTCAGAGGTCTTCAAAAAGTTCAAGAAAACACACAATAAATATATCTAGCCAAGACTTTTGAAGTTTGAATCTTGTAAACAAATGTGTTGGCAGCATAAAAGTGAAAAGGGCATTTAGAAATGTTTTGTTGTTTTCATACAAAATGCAAAAAAGAAAGACTATGTCACTGCCACTGCCTGTCTCATTTGAATACTAATGAGATAGGTGTGAACAAACCTCTAATGGCCCACACCCCCCTGTCAATCCCCATGTGCTCTGATAGCCCCAACCCCCCTGCCACTCTAAGTCTGCTGTGGCAGGACACTGTCTTTGCCTCCAACAAAAAAAACTTTTTTGTATCAGTGCAGTATAAAAAGTGTCTTCACAGTACAAAGATATAAATACACAGTAGGAAAATACACAGTATAAATCACTACACACATGTGTAAAGTGTCTTCAAAGCAAAAAAAAAAAAAAAGAATAAATACACAGAATGAAAATATAAAGTAGTTCCAGCTCCAGTTTGTTTTCCAGCTCCAGTTTGTTTAGATAAAGTAGAGTACATACACATCATCATGAAAGAGTCTTCCCCAAGACGGACCAGCTCAAGCACAAGTGTAGTACATCTACAGTAATGGCCCCTGCCCCCCTGTCACTCTCTTTGTCCTGTGGCAGGACACTGTGTTTTGCCTCTAACAAAACTTGTTTCTGTCAGTGCAGTATAAAAAGTGTCTTCACTGTACAAAATATATAAATACACAATATGGAAATACAAAGTACAAATCTGAAAGTAAAGTACACACACACAATATAAAAAGTGTCTTCAAAGTACAAAACTGCTTTGTTTCAGTGCAGTATAAAAGTGTTGTCACAGTACAACTAAATACACAGAATGACAGTCTGCCCTGAGACTGGAGCAGCTCAAGCAAAAAAAAAAGCTGCAT
This sequence comes from Engraulis encrasicolus, assembly GCF_034702125.1. Taxonomy (NCBI): domain Eukaryota; kingdom Metazoa; phylum Chordata; class Actinopteri; order Clupeiformes; family Engraulidae; genus Engraulis; species Engraulis encrasicolus. The sequence continues at coordinate 46,026 of NW_026945109.1, read as the reverse complement.
TGCTGATTTAACCCTAGCTGAAAGGGGCGTGTTGTCACCTCTGAATAGCCACTCAAGCACCGGTACTTTACATGTGAATAGCTATAGGTGTGGCTGCTACAGGCAGAGAGTACAGAATATGTGAAGATTTCTTTTCACTTTCTTTAAATTGGGCCAGCTATATAATTTATTTAATATATATATATATATTTGAAATCTGGAAGGTCTGAGGTTTCTAATGGTGTAACGTATGTGTTTCAATGACAACAACTCACAGAGTTACAGATTTGTTTTTGGAGACATGTCAAATTGCCCTCTGAAGGGCAATTAGACCTCTGTGGGTTTAAGGGCACTCTACACCAACCCGACGTTTGGGTCTTGATGTGCGTTGGCTACAGTTGGGTTAGAATTGGTTCGGTGCGTGTAGTTGCATCTGGGGTAGTTGGAGGACGTTGGTGGTCGTGGGTCTACGTCGGGAGACTGTGAACATGTTCAGTTGGGTTGAGGACGGTGGTCGAGCTCCGAGCCGGACTGTGATTGGTTTGTGCTAACTGGGCAAGAGGTGGGAGGGCATTTGTTACCTCTAGTTGTTCAGTCTAGAAATCAGCAGGCTACATGCAGGAAAGGATCCGCATATGTGCTTAAAAACAAGTAGATAAAGGCGCACACGTCTGAGAAATGTCTATTCAACCCTTTCCCTTATTACCTCCGCCAGGAGGTTATGTGATCGCCTGGGTTTGTGTGTTGTCTGTGTTTGTTCGTTCGTTCGTTATGTGATCGCCTGGGTTTGTGTGTTGTCTGTGTTTGTTTGTTCGTTCGTTCGCTCACTGCTATTTCACTGCCTGCCACAAGGTGCGCACGGTGAGCACTGAGCATCGGCGTGCCTGCGCTTTTCTCAGCAACAATAAGGAACAGGGAGAGACTCTCCTTTGCCGCCAGCTGTAACACGAAGTGCATTTCACCTAAAAAGTTGTTCATCCGCAGGCAGCAAACAATCCTGTCAAATGAATTACCACCGCTGCCAAAAAATATGGAATTTGTGATTATGTTGGCCACCTAACCAGCCTCTGGTATGGAACGCTCAGAGGAACACACCACAGCACTGGTGTTGTTTTCTCTGTTGGTGTGCTACCATTCTGCTCATAATAGTTTGGTGTTAAGTTAGAATTTGGCCAAGTGTACAATCATTCTGTTTATGCACACACACCTACAGCACATGCACGTATGCACACGCACGCGCACACACACACACACACACACACACACACACACACACACACACACACACACACACACACACACACACACACACACACACACACACACACACACACACACACACACCCGTAATAGTCCCTTTCCCAGTCCACAACTAACATTGCCAGGATTTCGACCTTGAGCTGCCTTTGACTAAAGGTCACTGGGGTCAAACTGAACTAGTCCATAGGGTTAACATGGGCCCACAGGAGACCAGGAGACTATACTTGATGGTTGTAGTGGGTGGCAAATGGCCCTGCCGTGGTTCAGATGGCGGGGCACTGCACTGTTGGACCGTGGACCTGGGTTTTATTCCGGATTAATTTCCCGATCCTCCCCCATCTCTCTCTCTCCCACTCGCTTCTGTCTCCATTTCATACTTTTCTATCAAGTAAAGGCATAAAAGTGGGTGGTGAAAATAATTTTCTATCGGGGGCCCAGAATATCTAGTGCTGACTGTTTGCACTGATCTGACACAGCACTGTGGAATTGACACATTCAAAACGAATTATTTACAGTGAGCTGTTGTGACACACATGTGCACATGCACACACACACACACATACACACACACACACACACACACACACACACACACACACACACACACACACACACACACACACACACACACACACACACACACACACACACACACACACAGATACAGGAAATGCCCTACGACAAGAGGTGCAGGAGGGGAGTGAGACAGAGAATATGGTGTCTTGGTATTTTTCCACTTTGCTTCAGTAGGAAATGCTGCTTGATATGACCCCTCTCTCTTTGTCACTCTGTCTAATTTACATTCAAGTGTGTGTGTGTACATGTGTGAGTGTGTACATGTTTAAAATTACAATAGAGATTACGCTGCAGTACAAGCTTTCTTTCATGCTTGTAGTAGCTTTTTCTAATTTTCCTTTGTTTCCTGTTGACTACTACTGGTGACTGAGTTGGATTTTCTCTTTGACTCGTGCAGGTGAATGATGAGAAGTTGTTCCAGTTTGTCCATTTAATTCATAAAATGTTGGTTGTTTACAAATAACTTAAAAGTTGTTGTAAATAAAAGACAATAAACAGAGAGTGAATCTATTAATCAGTAGAGTACGGCCAGCACGTTCAAAGGACTGTGTGCCCTCTCAGCCACACTGGATGCCGTGACCTTTGCCCCTTAAGGGCACTCTACACCAACCCGACGTTTGGGTCTTGATGTGCGTTGGCTACAGTTGGGTTAGAATTGGTTCGGTGCGTGTAGTTGCATCTGGGGTAGTTGGAGGACGTTGGTGGTCGTGGGTCTACGTCGTTGAGACAGAGACAGCAGTCCACAAGTGTCATTGTCATTTCCCAAAGTCGGTAGTCTATTCTGGATAAAAAAAAGGTAAATTCCGCATTCTGGATGAACTGATCCTAACACTTAACATGTGCCCGTTTGGGCATTAAGGCTACAATGCAAAATAGTTAATGGTTGCAGCAGTGTTTAGCTGTTGCAGGACATTTGATTGGAGAAATGGGGCATGTTTCCACCTCAAGCAACCTATCTGCACACAATCTGGATTTGCCACTATGATTATTAGTATTTTATGAGCTCTCAAACATGAGCTCTCAAGCTTATTAAATGTAACTGCGTGAAGTTCTGAGTGTGCGACAACCATTCTTTTCATCAAGATGAGCTCTCAAACAAACACACACGCACACACGACACACACGACACACACGGCACACACACACACACACACACACACACACACCACACACACACACACACACACACACACACACACACACACACACACACACACACACACACACACACACACACACACACACACACACGACACACACGGCACACACACACACACACACTGTGAGGAAGTTACTGGCAAGATGCAAGAGGCTGGGCTCTGTCACTCCTCCTTTTAGGGCACATTTATTTGCTGTGCTTTTGACACAGGGTGGAATGCTTTCTGTACACTGACAGTGACAAACAGACAGATGGACACTGACTCCATTTTGTGGAATGGGAGCACAGTTATGACCACAAAAATAAAATGGCTTCCCCAATGCATGTTACACTACAGTGCCCAAGGGTGTAGCTCTCTCTAGCAAAGGTGTGGCCATACACATACCAACATGGAGGAAGACAATGGGAAATCCCTGAGGAGAATCTTCAGGCAGGCACTGCCTGGGGTTAGTTGGTGAGGCCTGAGATTATCTGTTTATCGTGACAAATATTTTGAAATGTTTACACGCTTGTGTTGTGATCTGTCCTGTGATTCACTGCATACATACATACACATAAAAGAGCGCTGTGCTCAGTAACTGATGGACACCTGACATTACTAACAAACTGATACCTGTATTCACACACAGACTCTCTGTCTCTGTCTGTCTCTGTCTGTCTCTGTCTTTCTCCCTCTCTCTCTCTCTCTCTCTCTATTAATATTACATCAATAATTGACCAGTGAAAGAGAGGAAGTAAATTACTCAGATAATACTGTAGCCTCTATTCATCTAAACATGGTCTGCACTTTGCAAAATTATGTTCACCTCACACTAGGAAAAAAATAAGAAAGAAAGAAAGAAAGAAAGAAAGAAAGAAAGAAAGAAAGAAAGAAAGAAAGAAAGAAAGAAAGAAAGAAAGAAAGAAAGAAAGCTGATCCTGCTGTAATGCAATAAGAATACTGACATAATCCCCCCACAATGACAAATGACAAATGACAAATTTAACAGCGCAGTCAGAGAAAAACATCTCTTGCAGCTCCCATGCCACCACCATCAGCGGCGTCAAACAGGGGGGGAAACCCTGACTCATTCTTAGGGCCGAGACCACCTGGGGGGCCCACCGGGGACCCTCCAGGAAATGTAAGACTGTGGCGTTAAGTTCTGCTAGGAAGACGAGACGGTAACTCACACTCATCACTGTCCTTAATTGTCCAATCATAGCTCCCGGTTGGGGAATCCCGCCACGTCACTCGCTTATCCTCAGCTTTCAGCCAATAGAATGTCTACTCCTTGGTTTTAAAAGTTTTTGTCTGTTTCCGCTCTTTGCTACTCAGCGTAAGCAGACGCCGACGCCCCACCTCCATCCCCTTCAACCTCCATTTCCTGGACCCAGTCTCCTTCAACCTCTGTCTCCTTGGACCCCATCTCCTTCAACCTCCATCTCCTTGGACCCCGTCTCCTTCAACCCAGTCTCCCCGGACCGCATCTCCTGCAACCTTCGTCTCCTTGGATCCCATCTCTTTCAACCTACGTCTCCCGATGTCCTGTTTCCCTGGTCCGCTTCAGCCTCCTTCAGCCTTATCCCTATGAGCCATCGTCACCAGTTGGTCCCTGTCCTGTAATGGGGGTAGGCTTCGCCCCTGCCTCATCATCGGCAGGATATGAGCCCCCCGTTTTACAAATTATATTCTGCAGGTCGGGGACCTGCGCCAAGAGAAATGTTGCCTCCCTGTGTAATAATAAATACATTTCATTTCATTTTGTTTACTGAGTCTTCTATGGTAGAAATGTAAGCTGTGGCGTGAAGTCCTGGTAGGAGGACGAGACAGTACCTCACTTTCATCTTATTTGTCAATCGCGTCTTCTATGGTAGAAAACATTGTTCTTCTTCCGTTTTTGAAAGAGAGGAAGTTAATTACTCAGATAATACTGTAGCCTCTATTCATATAAACATGGTCTGCACTTTGCAAAATTATCTTCACCTCACACTAGGAAAGAAAGAAAGAAAGAAAGAAAGAAAGAAAGAAAGAAAGAAAGAAAGAAAGAAAGAAAGAAAGAAAGAAAGAAAGAAAGAAAGCTGACCCTGCTGTTGACAAGTTAGCAAGCCAGACTGACTACCTGTGTGTGTGTGTGTGTGTGTGTGTGTGTGTGTGTGTGTGTGTGTGTGTGTGTGTGTGTGTGTGTGTGTGTGTGTGTGTGTGTGTGTGTGTGTGTGTGTGTGTGTGTGGGCCCTGGGCAGTCATCTGGACCCCCTTTCTCCATGGCCTGGGACAACTGACCCCTTTGCAACCCCCACTCAGCAAAGAGTCCAAACGACACTGACACACACGCACACGCACACACACACACACACACACACACACACACACACACACACACACACACACACACACACACACACACACACACACACACACACACACACACACCAGACTCAAATCCCCAATCACTGGCTTTGCAGAATAATTGCTTATGTAAGAACGCAACAGGCCTCAGCCTGAGAGCTGTTTCTCGTGTAACATGTCAGCCTGATCTCCAAAAATTCTGTGCTCCTGGACACGGATGTTAAGGACACAAAATCTGTGTCCAGGAGCACGGATTTTGCCAAAATTCTGTGCTCCTGGACACGGAATTGTTTTCCGTGCTCCTGGACACGGAATTGTTTTCCATATACTCACAGCACTGTGTTAACTCTATTATTAGAAAATACATACCAAATGCTAATCCTAAGCAAAATAATGCTATAGAAATTTAAGTTGTGCCCTGACCAAAACATTCCCTAACCTTAACCTGTCATTAAAGACATATTTTTGAGAAATACCTTTTCCAGTTGGTTGATAGGCTATCAAATTCATATAATTAATGAAAGAATACTAGCTGTGCCCAGACCAAAACAATCCCTAACCCTAACCGGTCAGTAAGAAATGTTTTTTTTGAGAAAAAATATTTGACTGAGGTCAAAGACTGTGAAAACATAGAGCTGTGGGAGTATAAAGAGAGCACTTCTGTGTGTCCGGCAAAATCTGTGCTCCTGGACACGGATTTTGTGTCCTTAACATCCGTGTCCAGGAGCACGGAATTTTTGGAGATCATATTGAACATGTATACCGGTAACAGCTTTATAGGCCCTAGTCTGGGCACCAAAAGAGATAGGCCTAGTGACAGATGTTTTTCTTTTTTTCGAAATAGACACTGGAAACAGAGAAACATGAAGTCAGAACCTTGGACCTTCCAGCCCAGAGGTTGCTTAATCTGATTGAGCTGCTTTCAATCTAATGCCCAAATTGACATTAAAAGGCCTTCTCTTCTCTTTTTTTTTTTTTTTTTTTAAACTTTTTTTTAAAGAAAGAGACGAAATATACACTCACTGTGCAAAACTAACAAACTGATACCTGCATTCACACACACACTCTCTCTCTCTCTCTCTCTCTCTCTCTCTCTCTCTCTCTCTCTCTCTCTCCTCTCTCTCTCTCTCTCCTCTCTCTCTCTCTCTCTCTCTCTCTCTCACACACACACACACACACACACACACACACACACACACACACACACACACACACACACACACACACACACACATTCACACACACACACAAACTAAATACACACTCAATGTACAATAAAAACTAACAAACTGATACCTGTATTCACGCAAAAACTCTCAGTCTCTGTCTGTATTTCTGTCTGTCTGTCTTGACATGTACAATACAATACAATACAATACAATACAACACACACACACACACACACACACACACACACACACACACACACACACACACACACACACACACACACACACACACACACACACACACACACACACACACACACACACACACACACACACATACAATAAGAATACTGACAATACACAACCACACACACACACATAGCAGCAGAAATGCAATCAGTGGTCTTAGCAGTAAAGTGAAAAAGTGTAGATCTGTATACAAGGTGCAAGAGTAAAGTGCCAGTGGCATGGTGAAGAAATGTTTATGGAATGTCATCCAGTGACCTATTCATGTGGTTTTCTTCAGTGTGTTCAATGTTTGAACAGTCTGCATGCCTAGTGCTATATTTAATACACCTTTGGCCAGGCTAAGTGATTAGGTCAACTGATTCTGATTATTTGGATGAGTGAACACGTTTGGTAATATAGTGTGCCATCTGTAGTAGGGACATTCCAGGATATTGGTACATTTCCTGTCCCACCACTTACATATCAAATGTACATTTCCAAAATATCTGAATTACTATTTTTTGTGAACAATGTACTTGTTATAAGACAAACTGTAAAGTTTGGTGGAAAAATAAGCTCCTTAAATATTATTCAAAAGGCCAAATATCTTTGGAACACCCCAAAAAATGGCCGTTTTCTCTTGTCCCACACATTGGGTTACCAACTCCTTTGCCAAATTTAACAATTAAAATAAGCTCTAAATAAATTACTTCATCTTGTATGTTGTTGATATGCATCTCCTTTACTTATATAAATAACTTCTTTGGTCTACATTGTATTGGCTGTTACAGTTTTTATGCTTTTAAGTTGTGTCCCACAACATGCGCGCAACCCTGTTACCATAGGGAATTTTACCTGGCAGGGAAAGAGTTAAAAACATTTGCCTACTGTCACAAAGGAAGTTTCATTACAAGGACATTTTCTGCCCACATGGCAAGACCAAGGGTGAATTCTCTAACATTGTTTAGGTTTTTTCCCCAAATATGTTTGTCCAAGTTGTGTGTGTCACTCAGTGAACGCAACCCTGTTACTCATATTGTAAGACTAACATTGAGTAGAGTCAAAAAATACTTTATATATTTATATAACCATGTTTGTCCTTGATCTTGTACACATAGATTAATTTTACAGTTAGCACCTGTTCCTGGGGTAAACCACAACTTAGCCTGGATTTGCAACCCTGTTCCTCGCAACCCTGTTACTGTTGTATTTTTATTACATTGATTATTACATTGAAAAAAATATTTGATACCTGAGCTTGACGAATCAAACTTTTTGATAGTATATTACCTGTAGTTAATAAATATATGACCAAAAAAAATCAAATTGAAGATCAAATTTTCAGAAATTTTCACCCCTGAAATGTACCAAAATCCTGGAATGTCCCATAAGCTGGAACACTGACCCAAACAAGGAATACTGTAGGTCATAATGACTTTAGTGTTTTACCATGTGAACATTGTTCAAATTCTTCTTATACTGTGTACGCTTAGTCAAATGATGGTTTGTATGTCATTTTTAGAAGAGAGTATATTGTTTTTTATTACTCTATTATACAGTCTGAATTGCAGTCTGAGCGTGGGCAGCAATGCAATGGAGAAAAACAGCCTTGCACAGCTCTCAGACCAATTTAGGATATGAACTTGAACATCAAGTTGCTGAAACATTCACATGGTAAAATGTCAAATTTAACAGCGCAGTCAGAGAAAAACATATCTTGCAGCTCCCATGCCACCACCATCTGAGATATTTGCTGTATATTTCCCCTTCTTCGTCACCTGCAGAAAACACACCATTTGTGCTGTTAGTAGGCCTGAAGAAATGCATTAGGTTGATTGGCACACACTCACAGGCACACACACAAACACATTGGGAACACTTAGATTGATGAGTTTAAAAAGGTACATTATAAACAAAGAAATTCACACCTGGCACATAGTGCATGAAGGGAGGAAACCTCTCCCTCACAACATCTTTACCACTTGAAAATAAGTCTACCATCATGGACTGCACACAGTCCCTTATCCACACACCATTCATCTTGCCAGGCCATGCCCTCCTACTAGTGACACAACACCTTCAGCGCTGCTTCTAGTCAGGCCAAGAGCAAGGTAAACATTGTTTCTGATCTCCAGAAAAATTGGGAACTCTTCCCACTTTGTCGGGAATCAATCAAGCAGTAGCAAAACAATGGAGGCGGGTCAACCATGTCGTCTGGGAAATGTTAATTGTTATGCTCTTGGTCAGACCAAGTCTCAAAGAGATTTGAAAGTCGGTAATCAGGAAACCGTTTACCTACACACATCATATACGCACACACACACACCATTATCTAAACACCTTTTCTATTTCAATTGGTTGACAACTAAAATACCATGGTCTTTCGGACATTCTTTTTTTTGTAGACTGGTGAGACCACAGCAACAAAGATAGAATGGTTTTAACAAAGATATTAGATAGACTACAGTTTGCATAAATGATCTTGGTTGGTCTGAATGGTCTGAAGATTATATTGATGTGCATATTGTCCTCCTGGTGGGAATGCCTTATTTGTCCCACCTATTATCCTGTAGCCTACTATCAACACCATATCAATATTAGCCTACTGCAACATACTGTACAGCACTCGCTGCTCCCCTCCGTTCTGACAATGAATCTCATTGTATATCCATATTTTCTATGACATAAAATATAATGTAACTGCTATAAAGGAGGGATTTAATTTAGTAGTGCTACACCGCACAGCAATGATGGACACAATTTGTTATTGACATGAATACAAGCAGTTGACGTCATTGTGCTGCCCCCTGGTGGTGATCTACCGCTGCTGGTCAAGCATGTTCTACTCCTGCTGGTGGACAACCCCTGGCTTGGAGCCATTGAAACCCATTCAAAAATACAATATTTTTTTCGAACAAACACAGACTATTTTGAATTAGACCTTAAGACCTTAACCTCTTCATAAAGGGAAAATGTATTTTAATCAACAGAGGCCATTGGTCTCATACAGGAATGCTGGAATGCCTGTTCTACACCACATAGATAGCAGGCATCAGTGTGTGCGTGCACGTACGTAATTCATTCTAAAATAAATTTGAAACTCTGTACCACACCAGTGCCATGATTTTTCATTGTGGCAACTGGCAAGTAATGCCCAGGTCCACCACAACAAACTGGGCCTCACTGACGCCAACAACTACTTGATCATAAACGAGACTGAAAGAAAAGAGGCACACACGTAAAAGGCATACAACACCGGGGGACAAGGCAGGGAGATGGAGGGCCAGGCAGGGAGAGGGAGAAAATCCGGGCAGGACAGGAGCAGGGGTATAGTACCAGCATGGGTGAGAACGTTTTTTAATGATTGGGAAAATTACAATCAACAAGTGGTGTATCGTTTGAGTCGACTGATCCATCCACCCCGGCTCTGCAGATCCCGCCCCCTCGAGCTACAGTAAACCTCATGCTGTCATTTCGATGAACGAAGCGAGGCTCACGGCACCGCAGTCTTCGACAAGAGCCAGGTGGACAACAGAACTACTTTCATTCGCTTTTAAAGTTGAAGAATGGGAACGGAGCGCAGAATTACTATTGTGCTTTGTAAGTACCACTCGCAGATGTTTTGGTAGTATACTGTTTAAGTCGCGATCGTGGCGAGCAGCGCACATTCCTATAGATACACTGGCTGTGACAGCTCTGCTGCTGCTCTGCTGCTGCTCGTTTCAAGACATGAAGGCATGCCACACGTTTGAGGGAGTATTGATTTAAAAAAGACCTACGGGAGACCTCATACAGAGGGACGAAGACGCGGTAATTCAAAATGCTTTCTTAGTGCGAGCGATAATAAATTGTTGCGATTTGATATTTGAGGAGATGTGGGGTGAATTCCATCACATATGTAGCTAAAACTTACATAACTTGAACATACTTTAAATTAAGACTTCTTTCTAGGGATTGTGGAAGCCCTGCTGACTGGCGTTCATGGTATGGAACTGAAATGCACCCTCAGTTCTGATATCAATGGCACGGTCTTTCATCTATATCCTCCACCTGATGCTGACTGCGAGTCAATGTGGTACACCCCCCAGGTAAATGTGCTAGGATTAGCAGAAGACGTAACGTGCGAAACATCGTTTCGATAGTATAGCTGGACAATAATCAACAATCAAACACAATCAATCTCTTATTATCGTTGATGACTTGTTTTCTGTAGGGAGAACTCCACGGGACTCAGTATCACATGGCCCCGCACAAAGTCTCCATGAAGGAATGCCTGAACATCCTGACATACAGAGGGGACTGTCTGAAAGATGGACTTCTGGTAAGGTGCAGCTGGTTTATGTGTGTCATTGGACATATTCTCAAGACTTAAATGTGCATTAAGCATTAAGTAATTAGTAATACTGTACGTCAATATTTGCTATTTTTCTCCCATAGTCCAGCCACAATGCTGACTGCTCAGGAAAATGTCGTTCAGCTTACAAACAGCCAACGTACAATGGAGGTATGTGGTGCAGTCTATCTTGTTTCTTACTGTTGTAATCTCTCTCTCTCCCTCTTCCCCTTTCTCCCTTTCTCTCTCTCTCTTTCTCTCTCTGTCTCTCTGTCTCTGTCTCTCTCTCTCTCTCTCTCTCTCTCTCTCTCTCTCTCTCTCTCTCTCTCTCTCTCTCTCTCTCTCTCTCTCTCTTCCCTGTCTCTTCCATCCTGTATGAACTGTAGACAAGTCCTGCCCTAATGTTTAACCCCTTCACGAAGAGCTTGTAATGACCAATTCTTACTGTAATATTACTTAGTTACTTACAACTTTGTGCAATGTCATATAAATGTTGTTGTTATGATATAGAGTGTTTTCAGCAAGGAGTGAACACCAATTGGCCATCTGCCGTAATAGGCTTTGCCCAAATCCATTATAGTCCTATAGGCCTAGCTCAGGGGCACAGCATATGGGTTCACCTTGAACACTGTACTGGTTGAAACACTGGCCTTTCCCCATTAAAACAATACGTAATTAACAAAAATACCTTCAGTATTCCTAATCCAGTTGTTGGTGGTGTCCATGCAAAACATATTCATATTCTGTGTTATGGACTCTTATAATGTCAAAACCAGCTGTGATGTCATCTGCAGGTGAAGCTGTGATGTGTGCAGTCAGTGGTTGTTTATCTCATCTTTCTCATGTTCAGCTTTCACGTTGCAACTGCAAAAGTGTGGCTATGATGTAGCCATCTTACTCCAATTCATAGTAGGCCTGTATACTGTTACTAATTGCTACTGTAGAATGTGTTTGGTAAATCTATGACAGGGAACCACAGCTGGTGTGGAGTAAAAATTGAGTGGAGTCCAGTTGGGCAGACCAGAATAGGGGAAAACCAAGGTAGTGTGAAGGGCCTATCTGATTACATTTGAGATACAATAGATACATTTTGTTTACACCATGTGTCTCAGATTCTCACTTGCAATCAGATACATTCAGAATTTAAAATGGTCTTTCAGCTTATGCCATGGGGATCAAATGCTGCTGTTGTCCATTACAATTTGAGCTATGTAATATGTAATAGTATGTAATAGACTGGACCGTTCTAAATTGAAGCTGATTGTAATTGATCAGCTGAGACACCTAACAGATCCCTATAGTGTGAGGAAAATGTACTGTATCTCAGCTAACCATTTGTAACCAGATTTACTTGACACATTGACTATTGTGACAGGCCCTCAATCATGTTCCATGTTCTGCATCTGGAAATGTATCTACAAGTGCATGTAGTAATGTGTGCTGTTATGTTCATTTTGTTCATTTCATCTTCATAATGCCCCATGTTCTACTCTCTATGTTGTGAAGGCGTAGTTCCATCTGCATGCCTCCCTGTTCTGCTCGCTTGCATCCTTGCCATTGGGTTGCTGCACCTAGCATACCGGTAGGTAAGATCAACATTATCTAAAGATAGTAACTGTGTAGACAAATCTTCATGTACTGGAAGTGATGCGTAATAACAACTTCAATCGTTCAGTCAGTTCAATCATTTCAATAAGTTTGGTCTCCCTCATATGCTCATATATCTGGTTGATGGGATTTCTAGCATGGCCCCTGGAGAGTTCAGGACCCCTGGGACAGTATACATGATCATTAATTGTTCCTTATTTTTCAGGACAGGACATGACGCATCAGCTAAGGTGGAAAGACTGACATGATATCTAAACAATCCATAACTCACTTCACTCAATGGTGCACAGATAACTCTCTGGAACGTAATGTCACAAAACAAAGGGGATGTTTTTTCATAGATTTCACACACACACCCACTCCTGGTCTGGGCCCTATCTCCATCCATAACCAAAAAGCGGGACAGGTCAGCCACTTTAAATACCTACGACTCACCATAGACAATAAACTCACTTTTGATGCACGTTCCCAGCATCCACAAAAGCCCTCAGCAGAAGCTTCATGTGATCCGTAAAACTTTCTGCCCTCTCTGTTGCCCCTTACCTCCATTCCCACCTGTACTCCAGCATCATCCAGCCCATCCTAGTGTGCTCACCCTGCTTCTGCAACATGCTCTCCATCAGCAAGAGGAACAGACTCACTAAAATCACACACACTGAATCCAAAATCACTTACCACCCGACACACCACCTACACCTGTAACTCATCTCGTCCTCAAAGCTGTCACACGCCTCGTACATTCAGTAACCAGAGATCACACTCACACTCTTCATCCACATTTCACGCTGCTTCCATCCGGTTGGAGGTAGAGAACACTCAGATGGCGAGGAGCACGCTTCAGCAAAAGCCTTGTTCCTTAGCTTAGTATGTTGCTGACATTTATGGTGTGGTTGTATGACTGATTGTGCGAGTATGTGCTTGTCTAGCGTTGAAACTTCCAGTTGATCATTAAATTGTAATTTACCATTCATTCATTTTTATTTCATTGCTTGCCATGCCATTCATGTGTCCTTAGTTATTAATACTTCTGTTCAAAGATAACCACCTTCTTCCTCATTGGCTGGAGAATACAGTGAGGAGAATAAGTATTTGATCCCTTGCTGATTTTGTTGGTTTGCCCACTAATAAAGACATGATCATTCTATAATGTTAATGATAAAATGTATTATAATACAGAGAGACAGAATATCAAAAAGAAAATCCAGAAAATAACTTTGAAGAATATATTTTAATTGATTTGTATTCCATTGAGGAAAATAAGTATTTAACCCCTCTAGTCAAAAAAGACAAAATACTTGGTGGCAAAGCCCTTGTTTTCTCATACAGAGGTCAGATGTTTCTTTCAGTTAATGACAATGTTTGTGGGTATATTAGAAAGGATTTTTGTCCACTTTTCTTTGCAGATCATCTCTAAATCACTTAAGTTGTATGACTGTAGCTTGCCAAATGGGAGCTTCTGTTCCCTTCACAGGATTATTATAGGGTTAATGTTTAGAAACTGTCTAGGCCACTTCATGACCTTAATGTGCTTCTGCTTGAGCTACTCCTTCGTTGCTTGGGCTGTATGTTATGGATTATTATCATTTTGGGAGGCCAATCCATGACCCACCTTCAGTCTAGTGGTGGTGGGAAAGAGGTTGGCATGCAGCATTGTACGTTTACATGTCTCCCTCCATCCATTTCTTGAGGATGTGAAGTTGTCCTGTGTCTTGGCCAGACAAACAACCTCCAAACATAATGTTACCACTTTCATTTATGATGTTGGAGAAGGAGTTGTTCTTGGGATCATAGGCAGCATTTCTCTTCCTCCAAACACATAGAGTTGTGTTAATGCCAAACAGTTTGATTTTGGTGTTATCTGATTCCAGCACCTCCCAATCATATCCTAATCCAGTTTGACGTTCATTGGCAAACCTCAGGTGAGCCTGAACAGGTTCCTTCTGAAGCCGGGGTACCATACATGCACTGCAGGATTTTAATCCGCTGTGGTATCAAGTGTTTCCAATAGTTTTCTTAGTGATTGAGGTCCCAGCTGCCTTGAGATCATTTCCTAGCTCCTCCCATACAGTTTAAGGTGCTTTATCTCCTTTTTTTCTGGTTATTAAATTCCCACAAGGTCAAATCTTGTATGGAACCAGAGACAGGCCTAAGATTGATGATTGATGATCATTTTGTATGTCCTAAAATTGGGAAGAAATGCACCAACAGTTTGCTCTTTAATATCCAGGAGCCCATTTCAGCCTTATTGAGTTCTAAAATCTTGTCCCTGACATCCTTTGACAGCTTTTTGGTCTGTCCCATGTTGGCAAGTTTAGTTTGATTGATTGACTGATTCTATGGACTGATTCTGCAGATTCAATGTGTCTTTTGTGCAGGTTACTATTAACAGGTGTGTTCAATTCAGATAACAAGTTGATTGGAAGTGCCATTTGATCTGCGGGATCAGAACTCTTAATGGTTGGCAGGGGATCAAATACTTATTTCCCTCAATTAAATATACATCAATTATTATATATTCTTTAGAGTTAATTTCTGGATTTTCTTTTTGATATTCTGTCTCTCCATATTAGAATACATATTATCATTAACATTAAAGACTGATTATGTCTTTATTAGTGGGCAAACCAACAAAATCAGCAAGGGATCAAATACTTATTCTCCTCACTGTAAGTGGAAAAAGTAATACTTTACATATCTATCTATCTATCTATCTATCTATCTATCTATCTATCTATCTATCTATCTATCTATCTATCTATCTATCTATCTATCTATCTATCTATCTATCTATCTATCTATCTTCAACGTCTTTTTTCGGCACGAGGATGTGCCTTTCACACCTAGTCCCCTGTAAGTGAGGGCCGTTTATGGCCCTTGAGGCCGTCTTACCCGGCCCTGATATAATTTTTATAATTTTAATGCAGTTTCACATGAAATGTGACATGTTATCTAAGAGATTACAATATAATGAAGTTATTTTCAGAAGATCTATTGAAGGTGGGGTCTGCTATAAAGGTGTCCGCCTTCAATACAGGGGGATGTAGTGGATTGTGTTCATGGTACAGCCCTTAGAGCACTTCAAAAAAGAAGTGACCCCTCATATGAAAACGGTTCCCCGCTTGTAGACTTCTTGTTGAGCGCAGCTTCACCTGTGCACAAATATTTATAAAAATTATGTGTACAGTAGGTACTAGGTAGCTATGGCAACACCTACACTTTCAAAGCCTGACATCGCCTACCTCTCTAAGCTCAAAAAAGCAGGACAGGAATTACAGTATTTCTCAATTGGTTTTGTACATTTCTCGAATCTCCCTCGCAATTTGCAAAACATAATATTCATTCTCAAAACGGCTTTAACAAATGGCAAAACACTGTGGATAACCTGCAAAACCGAGTCTCTTGCTCAAAACCCTTAGTTTGCTTTCAAAACCAAGTTTTTTTGCGTCAATGAACGTATCAGCGCCAGCAGAATGGTTAGTCATTGTGTCATAGTGTACGGACAAGCTAGTGAAATCAATTTCTCATGTTGTCAATTGAATAGTACACTCTTGAGGATCTTTTCTGAAGCGAAATGTTGTTTAGATTGGATGGGAAATGTTGTAAATTTGGCTTTATATTACATTGATCAGATAAGATTGAGATAGTTTCATGCATTCAGTGACAAAGCTTTTTGAGTGACATGACAAAAGCAATTGATAATGTACGAAATCACTGAGAATTGTACACAGCCATGGCATGGTGGACAAGAGCATTTGCTATATGCCGAAAACAATGAGAAACTGATTTGACCATGTGCACAGTTAACACCAGGAAGTCACAATTGAACAAAGACTTTTGAGAATCATTATTCTGTTGTGAGAAATGTACAAAACCAATTGAGAAAAACTGTAAGAGGGGGAAAGTATTTTACAGAGCTGACTCTCAACATACAGCGCTGGCAGTTAGTACTGGTACCCTTCAAGTTTAAGGTCAATCTCACTGTAGCTGTGGTTGGTATTGATTTGTATTGGTATGTCGTAGCAAAGAGAGATATCCTCAGCGCTCCACATTGACTCTGAAGAAGACGTGTGAACCTCAAAACGTTGCCCAATAAAACAAGCTATTTTCCACATCTGAAGATGCTCCGGTGATTCCTTTCTTCCCTTGTATTGGTATGTATTGGTGTTTTTTATTTAAGTTATTTTTTATTTATCTGTCGTTTGCTCCGGTGGTGGGTTACCTCTCCCTCATGATGGCCTAGTGGTAAGTTGGAACTTGGACAAGTGTTCAATCATTCTGTTCCACCAACAACCCTCCAACCACTGCCACAACACAGTATATACGCTGCAGAAAGTCACAGCTACGCAAAAAACAAGCAGTACAATGACTGTGTGGCCACAGCCACCATACGCTCAAATTAACACAAGCACACGCACACAGACACAGACACACACACACAGACACACACAGACACACACACACACACACACACACACACACACACACACACACACACACACACACACTGTTGTCGCTCCAATGTTCCTTACAAGACAGGTTTATGTTTGACCACACCTTGGGTAGTGGAAACTCCATCATTCCTCCATTTTGTAGAGCAGTTAGGACAAAATGTCTGCCCCCAATAACTGTTTCCACCTAATAATGTTAGGTCATGTGCTGCCTCCCTCTGTTTTTTTGTAGTACTGTCCTGTAAGATTACCCACTGTAACTGCCTATTGCATTCAACATAGTCAAGTACAGCAGCACCACCGTGCCCTCCTTATTGAAGCAGTGCATAAGGAAGACTTGTCCGCCCCTGTTTTACATCATAATGATGCAGCATGTTTGCCCCTGAAGGGTCCTTCCACCAACACATTTTCCCCTACTGTACTTTGCAGATTCAGCTTCACATCTGAAACCTGCCACTGTGTCATACAGGTTGACCTGATGGCTTGATTAAGGCACCTGCAAATAGACCAAATGCAGATAAAAGGTTTTCTTTGGACAGTAATAATTTTAGTCTCCCTGTGTCACTACCTGTAAGCAGATATGTAGCTTATATCCATGAGTATGATGCACTTGCCCCATGTGAACCAGTTGATTGCATTTAGGTTCATGGCGGAGCATTGCAGAGTTATGATTTCTCTACTTCATCTTCTAATCCACAAAACACTGTGAAGGAAAAAAAATTTAAAACAAAATTGTGGCTAGAAGATCAGCTGGATGTTAGAAAAGTGTCACGGGAAAACAGTGGCTGGTGAGCAACAAACGTTACTATGAAGCTGATGGGAAAACTTCTAATGGGAAAAAAGTTCTCTATACGCCCTGTGTGTTCACACATTCTCCACAGTCCACAGAAATAAGTCTGTCAATGCTCAATGCGATTTGAAAGCAGGCTTCAGCATTTGTGGTGGTCACGGTCAAAGACAGCAGAATTAAGACAGACTGGGCTACTTCTCAGACCCAGGGATGACCGTAGCACTCAGCATACTTTTTCACTCATCATTTTTTTAAATTGTATTTGCAAAAAGTGATTAACCTTTCAATGTAATAATATGAAGTAGATTATTAGAGTACTTTTATTGATTCATAAGTAATTACTGCACATTGATAGCATTCACTTGAGTACAATTCACACATGCTCAACCGCACACTATCCAGGGTTCAGAGAAAGAGCTGGGGTCAAGCATCCATCCAGTGCCACACAGAGAGAGGTGATTACACTATGTATATGAAGACACACACACACACACACACACACACACACCAGGGCTTGACATTAACTTTTCACCCACTGGCCACTGTGGCTAGTGGTTTTCCCGTGTCACTAGCCATTCAGGTATTCCACTAGCCAAAGATGTTATATTGTTTTTTTTCTTTATCATGATAGTGTATGTCTAACCTCAGAAGATGATGTGCTATAGCAAGATCAGTGTATAGCTTTCCACATGGAAGTTTATCAAGCAAATAAAAACTGAGTTATTGACCTTTTTCTTGAAATACAAATAATTGACAAGGGGCAAGCAACAGAATATAGGCTACTATGATACGTATGTCATACCAAGGAATAAGCTGCCAGCCAAATTGGCTAATGACACTGTAAGTATTTCTAGCCACTGCCAAGTTTTACCAGCATTTGGCCGGTTGGCAGGTGCCAGTGTCAAACCCTGACACACACACACACACACACACACACACACACACACACACACACACACACACACACACACACACACACACACACACACACACACACACACACACACACACACACACACACACACACACCAAACAAAAGACGATTGTACAAAATAAATGATTTTCCTGTATTAAGAGATACTCAGTGCAAGTTGAAGTCCTGGGTGATTGTCCTAGTTTAAGAGTCCCTCAGTGCATTATAAGTAAAAGTAGCAGTAGTAGCTAGTCTTCTGGCAGGGGCGGAGCTATAGGGTGGCAAACAAGACATTTGCCCCTGTACCCTGGGCCCTCCTGAATTTGTGTTGGGGGCCCTATTTTGACCATGGCATGACCATGGCAGGGCCCTATGTGCAATTGTTCTGCCACTGACTCCTGATAACACAATAATGACTTGCCCTCTTGCTCGCCATAATTTCAGCTATCCACCAGATGGCCCCAAGGCATAATTTGCCCTGTGTATGCAGTTACGTAAGAACCAGTAATGTCACTCAAGGTAGATCTCACATTTTTCATTTCTCAATGTAAAATACATTTTAATTAGAATTGAAATAAACGTGAAATAATCATTATGAGCCAAAAGTCCACTCTTTACCAGATTTGTCACACTGTAGGCTAACTGGATCTCACGAATCTAGATAGCCTACAGTAGACGCTGTCATAGGAGGTTCTGTTGTCCACCTTTTTACAATGGCAAGCTTTTTCCATTGTACAGAAATTACATTTGTAATATAATGAAGTTATATTTTCAGGACAGGGGACCTAGTGAAGGTGGGGGCTGCTGCAAAGGTGGGCAGACTATAACATTTGAAGTGCCCTTGAATGAAAAGGGTTCCTCACCCCTGGTTTACAGGAATAGAACATCCCTGACTGCAAACTGCAAACTTGTAGCATGTTTTCTTGACTAAAAATATATTGCTAATATTTTGTATGAATGGCAGTTTACTGACACAAAGCACACAAGAACTGCATAGACGGCTTGAGGAATGCTCCATTAGTGTTACTCTATACTGGCCCTTAGAGGCTATTTACATGTTTATGGATAATTTTGAAAACACATTGGTTTTGGCCTCCTGTTTACATTTACAGTAAACAGTTTTAGAATGCTCATTTCAAAACTCCAGGGCTACAACGCACCTATCACAATAGAGTTTTTATTTTCATCTATGTCCTGTGCGTTAACGGATAAGAAAAAAATCTGCATTTAAAATATCCGCATATGTAATCAGCACTGTAGAGGCAAATGGAGGCACTGCCACTTTACTGTAATTTATCAAAAGGAAGTATTATCCAAGGGAAGAGGTAAGAGGATGTCTAATATTTGTGTGTGTGTGTGTGTGTGTGTGTGTGTGTGTGTGTGTGTGTGTGTGTGTGTGTGTGTGTGTGTGTGTGTGTGTGTGTGTGGGTGTGTGGGTGTGTGGTTGTGTGTGTGTGCGTGAGAGAGAGAGAGAGAGAGAGAGAGAGAGAGAGAGAGAGAGAGAGAGAGAGAGAGTTTGAGAGTGAGAGTTTGAGAGTGAGAGTGAGAGTGAGAGTGAGTGCACTCCACCAACACTAGGTGGAGCACTGCTCTTGTGTAAGTGCATGTGTGTGTGTGTGTGTGTGCATGTATGCGAGTGTGCATGCGTGCGTGCGTGCGTGCGTGCGTGCGTTTGTATTTGTGTGAGTTCTTTGAGGCATGAGTGCATGCGTGTGTGTCAGTTTGTAAGTGCATGTGTGTGCATGTCTCTGTGTGTGTGTGTGTGTGTGTGTGTGTGTGTGTGTGTGTGTGTGTGTGTGTGTGTGTGTGTGTGTGTGTGTGTGTGTGTGTGTGTGTGTGTGTGTGTGTGTGTGTGTGTGTGTGTGTGTGTGTGAGAGAGAGAGAGAGAGAGAGAGAGAGAGAGAAAGATTGAGAGAGAGAGAGAGAAAGATGAGAGACAGAGAGACTGGATTCATAGCCACACTGCATTCCAGTTGCTATCAGGAAATATCTCATTGCAATTCCCTTGAAAGGTCTAGATAGTGCTTGGCGCCAAAAGACTGACAGTGCATTCAGCGATGCCTCTACTGACCATGCATGAATGAATATGCATTGCTCAAGACTCTTTACTTGAATTTTGTGAAGCTATAGCCTGTTGTTGTCATTTTCAGCATTTTGCATAACCCATGCCCTTTATATTGTGGTGTACAATACAGTAGGGGTTTGTGTTTGCCCCAGAACTGGTCAGACAACTTCTTGCGTCCCACTGAGGCGAATCACTTGTAAATTTGTGGATCAGCTGTATACGTGTATGTAGCCTATTCATACAGTTTGTAGATGTATATATTTATAGGGTTTTTTTTTCAAATAAAGTGGTTAACCATTAATAACAGCACACTGCAATGTGAGTCAGTGTGACTGCATCATATAGCAGAAGAAATGAAAGCATGCAGAAGTGCCTACCTGCCAATCAGCACATGACCAGTCCTGCAAGGGGGTTTCCCAGGTGTGTGGACAATATTCTTTAGTAAACACTCAAAAGTACTTCCATGAAAAGAACAGCAACAACACTATTTACTCTGCAGTGTAGTGCAGCCACTGCAGCGCTGTTTACTTAGGCATAAATCAAGCTCCGCCTCCTACCCCAATGTGCAAGACACTGTAGGCTGCTGAGAATTTGGCTGAATCTCAAATGGTGCACTTGTGCACTTTAGTGTTCATATTTCAGTGCATGTTTCATGTTTCATGTTCCGTATTAGTTACGCACTGAAACATAGTGCCCGAAGTGCACAAGTGCACCATTTGAGATCTAGCCACTATGTCTGTCTTGTCCTTTATCATAATAAACAAAACATTACATTCAAGCCTTTGCAAGTAGGCACACTTTGACTCAGTGGTTCCCAACCATTTTTGAATAAACGTCCCCTGGACCTCATTTGTAAGCTCAACGCCCTCTTGACTTCATTATAAGCCTGTCAACCCTCTCCTTAGTATTAAAAGATAAAATGGACTAATGCCCCCCCAATGGCAACTAAGCACTGCCCCCTCTTAGCTCCTTCTCAACACCCCTCTAGGGGGGCTCAAGGTCCCCTGGGCAGCTGCAAAGCCCCCGTTGGTTTATGTTTTTTTTCACACAGGAACCCATACCCAATAATGTCAAGCATGCCTCAAGGACAGAAAACTGGTATGTGAACTGTCATTTCAGCCTTGATATCAATCTTCACAACTTGTTTGTGCAAGTGAGGAGTGGTTTCTAAACAGTACAGTGTATACTGCAGTCAACATAGATTTGCAAGTGTTCATGCCTGATGTATCCTCTGTACCTCGACCCCTGTGAACTACAGTGTTTCGTCTTGAAAATGAAGATGTTGGTGGCTGCCAGCATGTATGGCATCAGATGGTTGTTTTAAAAAAAAAAAAAATTAATATCAACATTTTCCAAATACTTGGAAAATACAAGTGATATTATAATCCTCATGCACTTATGAAGATATAAAGTTTAAAAGTTTAAAAGTTCATGCACTGCAAGTGGCATGCACTGCATTAAATTCAGCTCAGAAGTGAAAAGTGAAAATGCTCTTGATCCGGTAGGCTACTTATGACTTGGCCTTTTGTGAGTACCTCTGACTAATCATTTACCAACTCAAATAAAGATGCAAAATTACAAGTGTGTGTGTGTGTGTGTGTGTGTGTGTGTGTGTGTGTGTGTGTGTGTGTGTGTGTGTGTGTGTGTGTGTGTGTGTGTGTGTGTGTGTGTGTGTGTGTGTGTGTGTGTGTGTGTGCGCGCACGCGCGCGCGCGTGTGCGTGCGTGCGTGCTTGCTTGCGTGCTTGCTTGCTTGTGTGTGAGGAGGTTATCTTGACACATACAGTACATGTGACAGTTCACGATTGTTCACATTACGGGTTGAGAGGGCGTTGAGAGCTTTTATTCACACAGTCAACATAATACATAATATGCTAGACATGCTTCAAAACCTACAAAAAATAATTTATGGACTGCCGTGTTAGCATAGAAAATTACATGTAAAAGCTGTCCAACTTGTTTGTGGGCTCTGAGAGCATTTTGAAAAGTGTAGTGTAGAGAGCGCATGTTGACATAGAAGTGCAGTTGCAGTTCTGATGTATCAGCACTTGTGCTTCTCTATTTTGCACCTTGGCCCCTTTGTTTATAGCCAGTGCCAAGTCTCTACCAACAATGAACCTGGGGATCACTCAACAGATACATGTTGTAATGGTGGAGCACAGAGAGGAGTATTTTCACTCGGCACACATTGGGTCCGTGCATTGCTGGAGTTGAAAATTAATGTGAATGCTAAACACAAACAGACAGAGCCACAGAATTTTGAAGTCCTATAAGTTGTCTCTTCCTTCTCAAGGTTGTTTGCAGATAATGATTGTTGTTTAGATACATCTTGATGCATGATCTTGGACACATCATCAGTGATAGTACCTGGGCTCTCAGGGGGTTTCGGATCTTTCAACTTCATACCCCCTACTCACCTAGGCGACCCAACCGGGAGTGATCAGTTCCTGGCCTGTGTTCAAGAAGCGCTCATCCACGCCTTGTCCCTCTGAATCCACAGCCATCGTGAGGCTTTCTCTGCAGCTTCTGAAGCTGAGCAGATGGCTTGCAGTTTGCAGATAATGATGAGTAACAGTAGCACTTCTTGCAGAGAGGATGTGCACTGCAAATTAAGGGGGTCTTCAAACAAGATGAAAAACATTACAATTAAGGGGAAAAGTACTCAAAACAAGTGAAATAATCTGTCCATGCAGCAAGTGAATTTCACTTGGTAAGATTTCTTAAAATAAGATTTCCGAAAGACTTGTTTCTAGATTTAAAGAAGGCATTTGGAAGGCTTAAAACAAGACAAATATTCTCATTATGAGACGAAATGACTTGGGTTTCAACTTTTTCCAGCCCTAAATTAAGTGAAATATACTAAATACTAGATTAAATTTCTTGAAAAGCAACCGTTTGCAACCTCAAAATGAGGGAAACATACTGAAAATAAGCATATTAAAATACTGGTTTTAAGATTATACATCTTGAAATGCAACTTTTTGCTACCTCAAAATGAGTGAAACATACTGAAACCAAGCATATTAAAATACTGGTTTTAAGATCATACATCTTGAAAAGCAACTTTTTGTAACCTCAAAATAAGTGAGATGTACTGAATACAAGCATTTACACCCTTTTTCCTTTGGCAAATTAAGCTCAATATTAGTAAAGGAAACACTAAATGTAGAGTACAGTATTCCAGAAAGACTGAATTCTGTCTTAAACCAAGATCCATGGTCTTGAAACGAGGCGGTCTTCAGGCCAAAACTAAACCTTAAAAGCATTTTTACAATATACAAAAAAAACCACAATCAGAATGACTTAACATATTTAACATTTATTATTTCCTCCTTGTTCACACAAAATCACAGTTGTCAGCATTTTCCAACATTGCACTCATAGAAATGTAAAGAGACTTATTCAAAGCCTGTATATCAGTCCTTATGAAACAGCATTTGAACATTGTATGCTGAAATACAGAAGACAGATCAGACATTCCTCTCTGCCCCCCAGTTCTGCTGTTTGATGGCTCAACTACAATCGTGGCTGTGGGTAACGTACCTGTTACAACCCTCAAGCAAGAAGATTTTTCAGAAGGGATGTTGGTGTTGATGGCGTACTATTATTACATTGCACCTCACATACCCCAAATGTGTGGCAACCCTGCTCTCTGTTATTCAAACGGAGGTCATTGGTGACGCCCAATAAGGATGCCACTAGATCATACAAAAAAAGCAATGGCCGAGTGGAACGCATTCATTGACAAGTAAATCTGTCAGTTGTTGATTACTGTTTATGTTACTATTGCATTGTTTTGTGTGTTTCACAAGTTACTTGCTGTTTTTTGTAATTATTCAATGGGTCTAAGTTGTTGGTCTTTGACCAATACCCCACCCCAGAGTGAAATTGAGGCAGTGGCTGAGTCACCGGGAAAACTCTCCTGCTCACTTATCCGAATATGGGGACTTTAAGTGGCTCAATTTGACCTCGGAGTGGGGTATCCCTTAATAACGCCTGTATTTCAGGATACAATGTTGGAAAAACGCTACCTCATAATGTCTGAGAATTTAATTTCCTTTTATTACTGGGGTCCCAGTACATCCAAGTTGTCTTAAACATGTACCCCAATCCTAAGCGAAATTGAGTCACATAGTCCCTGGAGTTGTGCAAGTGAGCAGAAATGTTTTTCAGGTAACCCAGCCACTGTCTTAATGTGACCCATGAAAGAGCAGAATAGAGAGTGCACTTCTGAAGGTACAAAACCGTGCCAACCCCCATCACAGCAAATATGCTCAGCAAAGCAATTGTCACCTATATTACCATCTTAAAGTAGTTGCTGTACTCTAAGGTTACTATTTCAAGGCTCAATTTCACCTGGGAGTGGGGTATACCTATCCTGTATTTCAGCATACAGTGTTAAAATGCTGCTGCACAAAGGCTGAGAGAAATGTGAAGAGATTTATTCAAAGCCTGTATTTCAGGATGCAAGGATCAGACAGGATCTTAAACAGTCTTTGTGCTGCCAACCACCATCACAGCAAATAAGATGTTGAGCATAAAGTAATTGCTGTACTCTAAGGTTATGAATTAAACCGTCTGTGCTGCCAAATTGAGGCTCAATTTCACCTGGGAGTGGGGTATCCCTTAAGTTTTACCTATCCCGTATTTCAGCATACAATGTTAAAATGCTGCTTCATAAGGACTGTACTCCAAGGTTACGATCTCAAACGTTTGTGCTGCCAAATTGAGGCTCGATTTCACCTGGGAGTGGGATATCCCTGAAGTTATACCCATCCTGTATTTCAGCATACAATGTTAAAAAGCTGCTTCATAAGGACTGAGAGAAATGTGAAGAGATGTATTCAAAGCCTGTATTTCAGGATGCAAGGATCAGACAGGATCTTAAACAGTCTTTGTGCTGCCAACCACCATCACAGCAAATAAGATGTTGAGCATAAAGTAGTTGCTGTACTCTAAGGTTATGAATTCAACCGTCTGTGCTGCCAAATTGAAGCTCAATTTCACCAGGGAGTCGGGTATCCCTTAAGTTATACCCATCCTGTATTTCAGCATACAATGTTAAAAAGCTGCTTCATAAGAACTGAGAGAAATGTAAAGAGACTTATTCAAAGCCTGTATATCAGTCCTTATGAAACAGCATTTTAACATTGATATGTCTTCTGTATTTCAGCATACAGACACATTCCTCTCTGCTCCCCAGTTCTGCTGTTTGATGGCTCTACCATTGTGGTTGTGGGTAACGTACCCGTTACAACCCTCAAGCAGGAAGATTTTTCAGAAGGGATGTTGGTGTTGATGGCGTACTATTACATTGCACCTCACATACCCCAAATGTGTGGCAACCCTGCTCTCTGTTATTCAAACGGAGGTCATTGGTGACGCCCTCCATGATAAGGATGCCCCTAGTTCATACAAAAAAAGCAATGGCCGAGTGGAACGCATTCATTGACAAGTAAATCTGTCAGTTGTTGATAACTGATTATGTTACTATTGCATTGTTTTGTGTGTTTCACAAGTTAATTGCTGTTTTTTTGTAATTATTCAGTGGGTCTAAGTTGTTGGTCTTTGACCAATACCCCACCCCAAAGTGAAATTGAGGCAGTGGCTGAGTCACCGGGAAAACTCTCCTGCTCACTTATCCGAATATGGGGACTTTAAGTGGCTCAATTTGACCTCGGAGTGCGGTATCCCTTAATAACGCCTGTATTTCAGGATACAATGTTGGAAAAACGCTACCTCATGTTGTCTGAGAATTTAATTTCCTTTTATTACTGGGGTCCCAGTACATCTAAGTTGTCTTAAACATGTACCCCAATCCTAAGCGAAATTGAGTCACATAGTCCCTGGAGTTGTGCAAGTGAGCAGAAACGTTTTTCAGGTAACCCAGCCACTTTCTTAATGCGACCCATGAAAGAGCAGAATAGAGAATGCGCTTCTGAAGGTACAAAACTGGGTTAAAACAGTCTGTGTTGCCAACCCCCATCACAGCAAATATGCTCAGCAAAGCAATTGTCACCTATATTACCATCTTAAAGTAGTTGCTGTACTCTAAGGTTACTATTTCAAGGCTCAATTTCACCTGGGAGTGGGGTATACCTATCCTGTATTTCAGCATACAGTGTTAAAATGCTGCTGCATAAGGGCTGAGAGAAATGTGAAGATTTATTCAAAGCCTGTATTTCAGGATGCAAGGATCAGACAGGATCTTAAACAGTCTTTGTGCTGCCAACCACCATCACAGCAAATAAGACGTTAATATAGGGGACACTTGCTTTGCTGAGCAAAAAGTAGTTGCTGTACTCTAAGGTTATGATTTCAATTTACGTTTCGAACATCCATCAAGGATGTTTGCAGGTCGGTCTTCTTTCTTGGTAACCTCTGAATCGATAAAGGCCCGTCTGGCTTCGAAGTCGAGGTCCAGAATTTGCGCCACATCTCTTTGATTGGGTTTTGCATTGGGCTTGTTGTCCATGTTGCTCAAGGTTTTGTAGTGTCTGGCCTGCATCTTCAGACTGTCGAGACCCGCTGAAACAACAATAAACAAAGACATTTTAATGTTAACATTGTAACACCACAGTGAACATTTAAAATACAAACAATAAAATAAAATGTTAAAATACAAATAATAATGTTTTGCAAAACTTATGAACAAGGACTACAGGCTGGGAAGTGTGCTGAGGAGGGCTTACCAGCAACATCTTTTGCAGGCATGGTTGGTGAAGCAATCACAGTCATGGGTGCCGGTGATGAAGATCTGGATGATGGAAGGCTGCTTTGGTGCCACTCTGTCTTTTTTGGCACAGGGGGATCTCGTGCTGGGGACGCTTCTTGAGAAATAATGGGAAAAAAATACAGAAAAATTATAATCTCTTAAAGGGACACATATTTTTAGTTGTTCATTTCCAGAATTCATGCTGCCCATTCACTAATGTTACCTTTTTCATGAATATTTACAGCCACCATCAAATTCTAAGCATTCATTATGACTGGAAAAATTGCACTTTTCATACATGAAAAAGGGGGGGGGGGTCTTCTCCATGGTCTGCCATTTTGAATTTCCAAAAATAGCCATTTTTAGCTGCAAAAATGACTGCTTGGACCATACTAGAAAATATGTGTTTACTAAATCAAATTTGATAATAGGCAACAGTTTCAATGATCAACATAGTTGCAGTACCTGCAGTTGCAGTACCTTTTATAACCATTTCTTGCAGTGTCCCTTTAAACTAGCATCACCCGTCAGCGGCCAAAACTTATATTTTGACCCTTGGTCAATTTGAGTTCGACACCCCTGGCATAGACAGTTTGAAAAACTGGTTGTTGCCATCAACAATCTTCCGATGAGTCATTGATCGGGGCTGGACTAAATATTCACTTCTAGGCTGGCTTGTCAGGCCAGATCACACGCACACAGACACGCAGTTATGTTTTTGCAAAACTTATGAACAAGGATTACATGCTGGAAAGTGCTGAGGAGTGCTTACCAGCAACATCTTTCGCAGGCATGGTTGGTGAAGCAATTGCAGTCCTGGGTGATGGAATGGAAGCTTTGGTGCCACTCTTTGCCTTTTTTGGCACAGGGGGATCTCGTGCTGGGGACACTTCAGGAAATAATTGGGGGGAGGAGCAGCAGGAGGAGGAGGAATCACACAAAAACACAATTATTAAAATGAATACAACCAAAAATCAGGCATAGTGCAACTTTGGTTCAACAAAGAACAAAAAAATAAAATGAATATAAATTTAAAAAGATAAACAAAAAACCTTCTAGTTTCGTTTCATGACCACAGTAATTGTTACTTTTGCATACCTGCACTGCAGTTGTCATCACTGAGGTCTTCTCTGCTCTCAAGAATGACTATCAGCCGATCCGCTTGTGTCTGTCAAATCCGTGTCAATGTCTTGGTCTTCACTGGAGTCTTTGCTGGGCCTCTCAGAAGAACGGGGCCCTGCCTCTTCCTGCATGCGGATCTCATATTCTGGAGTCGCTTGAACATTTTTGTGTAGACCGTCAGCTGTGGTGAAAGAATGCTAGGTAAGTAAAAAAATAAAATGAAAATAAAATAAAACAAATAAAATAATAATAAAAAAAAAAAATCGCCGACCTGTATGCACCTGACAATCTGAAGCATTGGTGATCTACATTGTAAAATTACTTAAAGGGACACTGAGATGACTGTAAATTACTACTTGGACCACACTAAAAAAATATTCGTTTATTACTTAGTAAACGTTCATGTAAAGATCAAATTTGGCAATAGGCAGCCCAGTTTCAATGAGCAGCATAGTTGCAGTGCCTTTTTTGACCATTTCCTGCACAGTGTCCCTTGAACCTAAAAAAATCTGACTTACCTTCCAATACCGAACGAGTGGCTTCATCAAAGCCATCCATTGTCATCAGGTTAGGCGGCAGGCTATAACAAAAACACAAAGCCAGAATTAATTAGCGGGGGAAAACGAGGATATCCATGCACACTCAATATCTACACTCTTCTGTAGTCGTGCACACAGCGAGCGAGTAGTGATGGAGAATTCCAGACTACAGCTCTAGCCAATTGGTTTGGAAGACTTCGGTCTAACAATCCAGTCGGTGTGCCCCAAGCCAGGCCGTGCCCTCACGCAACACTTTCGATTATACAAGTCGATTATAACCAGGCTATCGTGCCCCCACTCTCGGACATAGCTACTGTTAAGTTTAGCTGCAACATACACACATTTGCTCACAAATAAACCCGTTTGTGTATGCTCGGAATATCATGCATAAAGTTGGTTGTTCAACTAGGAAGCAGATGCCCGCGGGCATTGCTAACGCTAAAATGGCCTCCAAATGACAGGACTAGCAACTCTGCTAGCAGTGCCACATGCGGTTTGAGTGTTAGCCATAACCAAAAGCGTGCCGTTGGGGTGTTGAGCTATAACGACAATACATGAAAGCGATAAAATAGTACATGCATCTAATAAAGATAACCGTGTGTGTATTCTCGGAACATCATGAATTTGGTTGTTCAAATCGGAAACAGATGCCCGCGGGTATTGCTAATGCTAAAATGGCCGCCAAACGACAATACTAACTCTGCTAGCAGTGTCCCATTAGTCAGCTAGAAAAAAACCATGCCGTTTCAGTGTTGGCCAAAATATACCACAGCGATAAAAAATGTACATGCATTCAATAAAAACAACATATACCATCATATGAAGTACGTACACACTTCTGGTTAATACCGCGAACATGTTTGGGTTGAGTTTCACCCACCACATAATCCCTTTTTCAAAACTGGAAGTTGGCAGCCATGAATGCAGGAGCAAACGCCAGCTAGCGTGCTAAGCAGTGACCAGTCCAGTCGACTTGAGAAACAGTCACAGGAAACCCAGTAATAAAACGCGATGTTAGCGAGAAAATAACAATTATATATGTATATATATAAACGTTACGCTCCCTTACCTTGATTGAGCAGCCACTCCTTCACCTGTCTTCATCGTCTTCCAATACTACGGCGTAGAGCTCCACAGAGCTCTAGGTGAGGGTACTCTCGTGGTTTGAAGCTCAGGCTGTGGCTCAACCTTGAACTCTCGCTTGGACTGACGCAAATGACGTCGGAACGTTGGATGACGTAAACCGAGGATGAGAATAAAATATAATGTATTATGACTTTTTAAAAAAAATATTAAAAGTTTTTCACAACAACATATTGATCATGTTAAAATAAATTAAGTGAAACGAAACTGAATATGTTTCCTTTCAAAATAATAAATTCAAATGATTATCCACCCCAGTCATCCACCCCATGCACGTCACCAGCCAGCTTCTGTCATGGCTGTCATTTCCATTCTCAAACAGTCCAAGCTGTCATTTGTCAGCAGTCTGTGTAGGCCTAATTCCAGAGGTAGCTGGTGGAGCACTCAAATGTTTTTTTGGTAGTAGCCTCTCTCGTATTATAGCCTATAGTCCTAGCATACACAGTCCACAGAGGACACAAAATCAAAGAACAAAAAAGACAACAACAAAAAATGTTCCATGCGCTGCCATCTGTCTGGAATATTAAGGAGGGCATGGAAAAGTCGCAAAGGAGGAATTAACGGCACACAATAGGTCTAACTGGCTGGCCCCGAGGTTTCATTAGCCTACTCTTAATATTATGTTGGCTACAAGATGTGAACAAGTTATTAAAATGAATTTCTTGCCTAGGCCTACTTCTAAAGTTTGCAAACAATGTCCAATACGTTAGCATTTATGCGGGACTTATTTCCATAAAATTCTGCTGTTATATGATGATGTCAAAGTCACGTGAAACTACCAGTTTACCAGCGAAATTGCGCATTGGCTAGTGTATGGATGGAGTGACTAGGCCTAACATTGACATGTGGGAATATGCCTATAGGGTGCTATGAAAATGCTTACAACTCCTTAGAACTGTAGGCTACTGTTCACCAGTGAAGTTTAAGCTGGTCAATAGCCTATTGGGGCAGCTCTCTAGTGCGTCAGTGGAGACGCGCACGCGCACACACACACATCGACAGATCTGTCTCTCCCTCTCCTTGTCTTCATAATGCTCCTTGTGTCAACAGGCGAGAGAGACATAGGGTATTCCATAAAACTGTTTCGGAAACGTGAAGCCTTTCTTCGTGCTTGTCATGGTTTTGGCCAGCAATTGTTTCAATAGGCCTAGGCCTACTCCACAATAGGCCTATACATTTGCTCATCGTTACACGCTCTCAATCTCGAACGATACTTACGCGCTCTCAATCTCGAACGATACTTGAAATGTTTACTAGAAATAAAATATCCCAAGTGGTCACAAGAGTGCGTGTCTCGCAGCGAGGCCCATGACCTCGCAGGTGCGCTTTCGATCCATGCTCCGAGACAAAAGCGCAAGTGCGCTGGGTAAAGCGTGGTCATTCAAGGGTCATGGCCTTGAAGAATATATGTATGTATGTATGTGCAAGTGTTGTGTCCTCCGTTATAAGTTGCTTTATTAAAAAGCATTTGCCAAATGCAATGTAATGTAATGTAAGACTCTTGCAGTTTTGAACAAACATTTGTCATTTCCTTAAAATCCGAGGAATAAGGTGTATTTTAAGATATTTTTTCTGTGACTCTAGAATCAAGCATGTTGAGCTTGTTATTGAATCTCAAAATAAGATTTATTTTGATGAGGAGAGGAGATGATGAGGAGGAGAAGCGTCATACATCTTATTTTCAGTGTTAATTGTCTCATTTTAGGATTCCCTGCCTGTTTGAGACAAAGAAGTACTATTTCACTTGATATAAGATTATACTGTTCTTAAAATGAGAAATCAATTCTTAAAACAAGAAAAAATATCTAACACTTCTAAATGTAAGTTTTTTTTACTTGGGAAGAACCAAATAATTTGCAGTGTGGTTTTCTTCAGACAGTCTACCTAGTAATGTGTCAAATATGCCTCAAGGTCCTCAAGGCCTCAACAATGCTACACATGTGCTTGTGCCCTGCAAACAATCAACACAAAGCAACAATCAACACAACTGGTTCATGCAATCCAAGGGCAATTTCAAAACTGTGGAAAGCAGAGATGTCAACACTTGTTTTCGAAAGGGTTTTGGTCCATGTGATTACAAAAATGTGCAATGACCTATGTGGTTCAGAGGGCATAGTTCCACATTTTGGCAGCAACATTTCACTTCAACATTTGACTTCTTTTGGTTCCCATTTTCCATTATTTTTCCATTGTGTCTATTATCCTTTTCTTCTCTTGGACTTGACTTGGCTTTGGCACGACTTGGACTTGACTTGGTCAAATGTGCCGTGACTTGTGACTTGACTCGGACTTGATTGGAAGGACTAGAGACTTACTTGCAACTTGCAAATTAGTGACTTGGTCCCATCTCTGATACATAATATGCCAGACATACTTCAAAACCTAAAAGAAAAATAGTTTGTGGACTGCCGTGTTAGCATAGAAAATGACATGTAAAAGCTGTCCAACTTGTTTGTGGGCTCTGAGAGCACTTTCAAAAGTGTAGTGTAGAGAGCGCATATTGACATAGAACTGCAGTTGCAGTTCTGATGTATCAGCACTTGTGCTTCTCTATTTTGCACCTTGGCCCCTTTGTTTATAGCCAGTGCGGTAACACTTCACAATAACCTTCCGCGAAAAGGTTACCTGTTACATAATGGTAAGGTATTATTATGTCTCTCCGGAAATTGGGGGTGGGGGGGTGGTTAAAAGCTCTGCTGGATAATCGTGATTAATTATCGTGATCGTGATTTGTATCTAAATAATCGTGATTATATTTTTTTCCATAATCGTGCAGCCCTAAATGCTATTGTCAACAGCAAATGTTTAGTAAGTGCTTTACAGTTGATTTAATAATGATATATCAATGCTTATAATAGTATTGTGAAACCATTAGCTAACTATTAGTTAACCATTTTTGCGGAAGGTTATTGTGAAGTGTTACTGCCAGTGCCAAGTCTCTATCAATAATACTAACCTTTCAGATTAAGTTTTGTGATAAGTGCCAGTTACATATTTTAATGGTGGAGCACAGAAAGGAGTATTTTCACTCGGCACACATTGGGTCCATGCATTGCTGGAGTTGAAAACGAATATTAACGCTAAACACACACAGACAGACCCACAGAATTTTGAACTCCTATAATATGTCTCTTCTCGTTCAAGGTTGTTTGCAGATAATGATGAGTAACAGTAGCACTTCTTGCAGAGAGGACGTGGTTTTCTTCATACAGTCTAGTAATGTGTCAAATAGGCCTATGCCTCAAGGCCTCAAGGCCTCAACAATGCTACACATGTGCTTGTGCCCTGCCGTGTCAGCTTTGTATATACAGCTCTGTATAGCCATAGCCTGATTATCATCGACTTTAAAATCTCTTCGAGACTTGGTCTGACCAAGAGCATGACAATTATCATTTCCCAAATGGCCTTGCAAATGATTGTTTGCTTCCCAACAAAGTGGGAGGAGTTCCCGATTTTGCAGGAACTCAGAAAGTACTTGGCATTGCTCTTGACCTAACTGGTAGCAATGCTGAAGCTGTTGCGTCACTAGGAGGGCACGGCCTGGCTAGTATATCCAGGCAGTAGAAAGGAAGACCAACTCCATCCTCTTAGATCCCTCCCACCCACTCCATCCTTGATTTGATCTACTTCCTTCTGGCAGAAGATTCAGAGTGCCTTTGTTATCTACAAAAATACATTCATCCCATTATTATGTGAATGAAATACAAGTCGGTCGGGTCCCACAGGTTGAAACGGGTTGAAAATTAATATTAAAACAAAACACACACAGACAGACCCACAGAATTTTGAACTCCTATAATATGTCTCTTCTCGTTCAAGGTTGTTTGCAGATAATGATGAGTAACAGTAGCACTTCTTGCAGAGAGGACGTGGTTTTCTTCAGACAGTCTACCTAGTAATGTCTGTTACTCCTATAATTTGTCTCTTCTTTCTCAAGGTGGTTTGCAGATAATGATTGTTGTTTAGATACATCTTGATGCATGATCTTGGACACATCATCAGTGATAGTACCTGGGCTCTCAGGGGGTTTCGGATCTTTCAACTTCATACCCCCTACTCACCTAGGCGACCCAACCGGGAGTGATCAGTTCCTGGCCTGTGTTCAAGAAGCGCTCATCCACGTCTTGTCCCTCTGTATCCACAGCCATCGTGAGGCTTTCTCAGCAGCTTCTGAAGCTGAGCAGATGACTTGCAGTTTGCAGATAATGATGAGTAACAGTAGCACTTCTTGCAGAGAGGACGTGGTTTTCCTCAGCGAGTTTACCAAATAATGTGTCAAATATGCCTCAAGGTCCTCAAGGCCTCAACAATGCTACACATGTGCTTGTGCCCTGCCGTGTCAGCTTTGAAAGCAACGATCAACACAACTGGTTCATGCAATCCAAGGGCAATTTCAAAACTGTGAAATGCAGAGATGTCAACACTTGTTTGCAAAAGGGTTTGGTCCATGTGGTTAGAAAAATGTGCAATGACCTACGTGGTCCAGAGGGCATAGTTCCACATTTTGGCAGCAACATTTCACTTCAACATTTGACTTCTTTTGGTTCCCATTTTCCATTCTCTTGGACTTGACTTGTCTTTGGCACGACTTGGACTTGACTTGGTCAAATGTGTCTTAACGTGTGACTTGATTGGAAGGACTTGAGACTTACTTGCCACTTACAAATTAATGACGTGGTCTCAT
The DNA here is from genome assembly GCF_034702125.1 of Engraulis encrasicolus. Taxonomy (NCBI): domain Eukaryota; kingdom Metazoa; phylum Chordata; class Actinopteri; order Clupeiformes; family Engraulidae; genus Engraulis; species Engraulis encrasicolus. Next base: position 10,971 of record NW_026945109.1, on the reverse strand, counting down.
CTCTGATACATAATATGCCAGACATGCTTCAAAACCTAAAAAAAAAAAGTTTGTGGACTGCCGTGTTAACATAGAAAATTACATGTAAAATCTGCCCAACTTGTTTGTGGGCTCTGAGAGCATTTTGAAAAGTGTAGTGTAGAGAGCACATGTTGACATAGAAGTGCAGTTGCAGTTCTGATGTATCAGCACTTGTGCTTCACTATTTTGCACATTGGCCCCTTTGTTTATAGCCAGTGCCAAGTCTCTACCAACAATGAACCTGGGGATCACTCAACAGATACATATTTTAATGGTGGAGCACAGAAAGGAGTATTTTCACTCGGCACACATTGGGTCCATGCATTGCTGGAGTTGAAAACGAATATTAACGCTAAACACACACAGACAGACCCACAGAATTTTGAACTCCTATAATATGTCTCTTCCTTCTCAAGGTTGTTTGCAGATAATGATTGTTGTTTAGATACATCTTGTAATGCAGAATCTTGGGCACATCATCAGTAATAGTTCCTGGGCTTCACAGGGGGTTTTGGGTCTTTCAACTTCAGTACGCCTCTCACCCAGGCGACCCGACCGGGAGTGATCAGTTCCCGGCCTGTGTCCAAGAAGCGCTTATCCACGCCTTGTCCTTCTGTATCCACAGCCAATGTGAAGCTTTCTCAGCAGTTTCTGAAGCTGAGCAGATGACTTGCAGTTTGCAGATAATGATGAGTAACAGTAGCACTTCTTGCAGAGAGGACGTGGTTTTCCTCAGCGAGTTTACCAAATAATGTGTCAAATATGCCTCAAGGTCCTCAAGGCCTCAACAATGCTACACATGTGCTTGTGCCCTGCCGTGTCAGCTTTGAAAGCAACGATCAACACAACTGGTTCATGCAATCCAAGGGCAATTTCAAAACTGTGAAATGCAGAGATGTCAACACTTGTTTGCAAAAGGGTTTGGTCCATGTGGTTAGAAAAAATGTGCAGTGACCTACGTGGTCCAGAGGGCATAGTTCCACATTTTGGCAGCAAGATTTCACTTCAACATTTGACTTCTTTTGGTTCCCATTTTCCATTCTCTTGGACTTGACTTGTCTTTGGCACGACTTGGACTTGACTTGGTCAAATGTGTCTTAACGTGTGACCTGATTGGAAGGACTTGAGACTTACTTGCCACTTACAAATTAATGACGTGGTCTCATCTCTGATACATAATATGCCAGACATGCTTCAAAACCTGCAAAAGAATAGTTGGTGGACTTCCGTGTTGGCATAGAAAATTACATGTAAAAGCTGCCCAACTTGTTTGTGGGCTCTGAGAGCATTTTCAAAAGTGTTGTGCAGAGAGCACATGTTAACACAGAACTGTAGTTGCCATTCTGATGTATCAGCACTTGCGCTTCTCTCTTTTGCACCTTGGCCCCTTTGTTTATAGCCAGTGCCAAGTCTCTATCAATAATAAAGCTGGGGATCACTCAACAGATACATGTTGTAATGGTGGAGCACAGAGAGGAGTATTTTCACTCGGCACGCATTGGGTCCGTGCATTGCTGGAGTTGAAAATTAATGTGAATGCTAAACACAAACAGACAGAGCCACAGAATTTTGAACTCCTATAAGTTGTCTCTTCCTTCTCAAGGTTGTTTGCAGATAATGATTGTTGTTTAGATACATCTTGTAATGCAGAATCTTGGACACATCATCAGTGATAGTACCTGGGCTCTCAGGGGGTTTCGGATCTTTCAACTTCATACCCCCTACTCACCTAGGCGACCCAACCGGGAGTGATCAGTTCCCGGCCTGTGTCCAAGAAGCGCTCATCCACGCCTTGTCCTTCTGTATCCACAGCCAATGTGAAGCTTTCTCAGCAGTTTCTGAAGCTGAGCAGATGACTTGCAGTTTGCAGATAATGATGAGTAACAGTAGCACTTCTTGCAGAGAGGACGTGGTTTTCCTCAGCGAGTTTACCAAATAATGTGTCAAATATGCCTCAAGGTCCTCAAGGCCTCAACAATGCTACACATGTGCTTGTGCCCTGCCGTGTCAGCTTTGAAAGCAACGATCAACACAACTGGTTCATGCAATCCAAGGGCAATTTCAAAACTGTGAAATGCAGAGATGTCAACACTTGTTTGCAAAAGGGTTTGGTCCATGTGGTTAGAAAAAATGTGCAGCAACCTACGTGGTCCAGAGGGCATAGTTCCACATTTTGGCAGCAAGATTTCACTTCAACATTTGACTTCTTTTGGTTCCCATTTTCCATTCTCTTGGACTTGACTTGGCTTTGGCACGACTTGGACTTGACTTGGTCAAATGTGTCCTAACTTGTGACTTGATTGGAAGGACTTGAGACTTACTTGCCACTTACAAATTAATGACGTGGTCTCATCTCTGATACATAATATGCCAGACATGCTTCAAAACCTGCAAAAGAATAGTTGGTGGACTTCCGTGTTGGCATAGAAAATTACATGTAAAAGCTGCCCAACTTGTTTGTGGGCTCTGAGAGCATTTTCAAAAGTGTTGTGCAGAGAGCACATGTTGACATAGAAGTGCAGTTGCAGTTCTGATGTATCAGCACTTGTGCTTCTCTATTTTGCACCTTGGCCCCTTTGTTTATAGCCAGTGCGGTAACACTTCACAATAACCTTTCATGAAATGGTGTACTAACGGTTAACTAATATTACCTAATGGTAAGGTATTATTATGTCTCTCCGGAAATTGGGGGTGGGGGGGTGGGTTAAAAGCTCTGCTGGATAATCGTGATTAATTATCGTGATTTGTATCTAAATAATCGTGATTATATTTTTTTCCATAATCGTGCAGCCCTAAATGCTATTGTCAACAGCAAATGTTTAGTAAGTGCTTTACAGTTGATTTAATAATGATATATCAATGCTTATAATAGTATTGTGAAACCATTAGCTAACTAGTTAACCATTTGTAGCGGGAGGTTATTGTGAAGTGTTACTGCCAGTGCCAAGTCACTATCAATAATACTAACCTTTCAGATTAAGTTTTGTGATAAGTGCCAGTTACATATTTTAATGGTGGAGCACAGAAAGGAGTATTTTCACTCGGCACACATTGGGTCCATGCATTGCTGGAGTTGAAAACGAATATTAACGCTAAACACACACAGACAGACCCACAGAATTTTGAACTCCTATAATATGTCTCTTCTCGTTCAAGGTTGTTTGCAGATAATGATGAGTAACAGTAGCACTTCTTGCAGAGAGGACGTGGTTTTCCTCATACAGTCTAGTAATGTGTCAAATAGGCCTATGCCTCAAGGCCTCAAGGCCTCAAGAATGCTCCACATGTGCTTGTGGCCTGCCGTGTCAGCTTTGTATATACAGCTCTGTATATCCATAGCCTGATTATCATCGACTTTCAAATCTCTTCGAGACTTGGTCTGACCAAGAGCATAACAATTAACATTTCCCAAACGGCCTCCCTTGGTTTGCTAATGATTGCTTGCTTCCCAACAAAGTGTGAGGAGTTTCCGATTTTACGGGAGCTCAGAAAGTCCTTGCATTGCTCTTTACCTGACTAGTAGCAACTCTGAGGATGTTGCGTCACTAGGAGGGCACAGCCTGGCTAGTATATCCAGGCAGTAGAAAGGAAGACCAACTCCATCCTCTTAGATCCCTCCCACCCACTCCATCCTTGTTTTGATCTACTTCCTTCTGGCAGAAGATTCAGAGTGCCTTTGTTATCTACAAAAATGCATTCATCCCATTACATTACATTACATTACATTACATTATTACATTATTGCACTTAGCTGACACTTTCATTTATTCAAAGCGACTAACAGTTATTATTTGTCAGGGTATTGGTTACAGTCCCTGGAGCATCCCCATAGCTATCATACACACTCAGAACACTCATTCCTCAAAGAACTCACACAAATAGCGCGCGCACACGCACACGCACATGCACACACACACACACACACACACAAAAGCCTTCAGTCAAAAGACAATTTTCTATTAATGGCAACATATTAGACAATAAAGCTTTTTGAATCTTGAATCTTGAAGGCAACAGTCAATATAACTGGTTTATGTAATGCAAGGGCAATTTCAAAACTGTGAAATGCAGAGATGTCAACACTTGTTTGCAAAAGGGTTTGGTCCATGTGGTTAGAAAAAATGTGCAGCAACCTTTCTGGTCCCATTTAGCTCAATGGAGGGCATGCTATCTTGGAGTAAACACACCAGATTCATGGGGAGACTCTACAGGAATACGGGAGAAAGTTCAAGTCAATTATTTAACTCAAGGGGAGATGGACAATGAGCATATTTCCCAGAAATGGTGGAATGTTGCTGTAGCCTTTTACTGCAGATGGGGTAGCCGGCAGCGATTCACTATTTGCTGAAAATACTGAACTACATCGTAACAACATTGCCATGACATTACACAGAGAGCCTTAAGTAATACAATTTTGGTGCCAGTAAGGCTACAACCTAGGCTCTGCACTAAAGCGGCGTACACACACAAAGCTAGCTTTTCGCTTGCTCGCCTACTCGCCACTCTTTCATGGAACGTTAGCTGAAAGTTCCCGCGGCTTTAACTGCCAATGAACAGGCGAGAAGTACCGAACTCTGCATTCCAATTGGTTACTCGCTTACTCGCCTCGCTCGAAGATAAAATATTTTCAACTCGGAATCCGCCCACATCGCATCGCTTGTACAGTACTCGACTATTCGCCTGCGTGTCTTGCTGGGACACATTGACATTCTATTGAGTTCATTCGCTGAGCGAGTAACTAGCAGCGACGTGTGTGTACGGCCCTTAAGGGGTTAAGGGGGTCTCGTGCTTCCACCACTCTCACCCACTTCCTTTCCTCTCGGAGGGCATAGTTCCACATTTTGCCAGTAACATTTTACTTCAACATTTTACTTCTTTTGGCTCCCATTTTCCATTATTTTTCCATCATGTGCATTATCCTTAGCGAAATAAAAGGTTCCATTCTTTTTTCATGCACCTGTACACACCTATACATACTAGACTTCATCATCCCTTATTGCTTTTTCTTGCTGTTGTGCTCAATCTCCTGCGTGTTCCCATCGCGCACTCGCGCTGCAGTGGTGGGAATATTTTGCACACTCCCCCAGGCTACTGTGAGAAAAAAACACATACCACCTTTCTGAATAGTGTCTGGGGGGTTTGGATGTAAAAACAAATCTGCCTGTGGAACTGCTTACTGACATATTACAAATATGCGTTTTCCAACTGGTAGCAGAAGAGTATTCTATGTGTTACTTTACAGTGTTGTCACATGTACACAACTCTATATGCCACTATGTCATAGCCGGTGCATTGGTCGGAAACCGGTTTGATGTAATAGCTCTGTTAACATCATTCAACTATTGGGTTGAGCCAGTACACCAGTGTGCAATGGGAGACACTCAGGTGTGCTGGGAAATCATTCATTGACTCTCTCTACTGATGCCTGTAGAGGTTTGAGTGTCAATACAACTGATATAGGCCTATAGACAGTGTTCACACGAACTGATGATAGCTTAAGGGCTGAAACATGTCTGCGGTGGACATGGTGGTTAAATAAATACTGGGAATAAGCTTGAGAATGGTCTCTCTTCTTTAAAATATAGAAAGTGAAACATTAGACTTTGTAGCCTATATGTGTGTGTTTAACCAAAGGAACTTACAAATGAGGACACAGACAAGCTGCTAATGTGTGTCTGAAAAAAAGAGTATAAGGCAGGAGGCAGGAAAGTGTTGGTGTGTGGAGTTTGTTTTGTTGTGTAGCACTCTTGGAAAAGAGCACACTATGAACAGTCAACTTGCCCATGGGGTCCCAGGTTCAAATCCAGCTTGGGTATATCTCCCATTCGCTCCCTGTCTTTCTTCCTCAGTATCTGTAGTAAAGGCACAAAAGTCCTTAAAATATCTTTACAAATGGCTACATGAGAGGTCTAAGAGTTCGCCTCAGTTCCCTGCGCTGTAATACTATGGTGCATTGCAGAAGTTACAGCCGTCAGAGATGTTCTTGTTTCTCTTGCTAAGCCTGTTGGGCTAGATGGCTGGGGCCGCAGCTGTTCAAATCGTCTATCAGGCTTTGTAGTTCTGTTAACTGCCATTTCCATCTATGGGCACTCATGGTTCACTTCTGCACAACAGCCAAAGTAACCAAGGTGACAGACGCAGAAGAAGTGAAAGTCAGCTCCAAGGTCATCAAGATCACACAGGAAGCAAATGGCACACGAGTACAAAATAAAGAAAATGAAGTTCAGTATGAAGTGAGACAACTGCTCCAAACTGCGTCACTGATATGTTTATTTACAAATGCATACAAAAGGGTAAGTAGAAGGGTTTGGGGCATTGACAGAAACAGAAATGACACACATTTAACATGGCCTTGAACTTGGTGATCACAGTGGGGTTGGGAGCATGTATGCCATCAGGTGTTTTATATAGAATTAAAAGTTTAAAAGTTGCATTCCGTGCATAAATGGCATGCACTGCATTTAACTCAGCTCAGAAGTGAAAAGTGAAAATGCTCTTGATCCGTTTGATCCTTTTGTGTGCACCTCTGACTGTATAATCATTTACCAACTCAAATTAAGATGCAAAGTTACAATATGAGTGTGTGACAGTTCAGGAGTGTGTTTCTTGAAAGCATAGTTGTTAGCCAGTTAGCAACTTCGGTAGTTGCCAATGGGAAATTGCATTGCAAAGAACAAAGTAGCTAATGTAGTTAGCAACTATGGTTTCGAGAAATGCACCCCCAGGATTGCTTGTATAATGATGCATAATGATCAATGATAGCCACACTGCTGTTTGAGAGGGCATTGAGAGGCTTTATTCACACAGTCAACCTCACATAATATGTCAAGCATGCTTCAAAAACTAAAACAAAAGCTGGTTTGTGAACTGCCGTGTTGGCCATGAAAATTGAAAATCTGCCCAACTTATTTATGGCAAATTCAAAAGTGTATAGTGCAGAGAGCACATGATGACCATAGTCATAGTCATAGTCATAGTCATAGTGACCGTTACTGTGGCAAGCGCAGCTTTAGTTCTGTGTCATCATGCTGCACATGCTCTCTGCACTTGCGGTGTGAAGAAGCAACGCAGGCAGCAAAGCAAGCAGCAAAAAGCAATGACAGGAAAACTAATTCCCCCCCCCCCCCCCCCCCCCCCCCCCCCCCCCCCCCTCCCCCCCCCCCCCCCCCCCCCCCTCCCCGTGTTATATTGTAAATGGCCTCAATGCACCGTTTGCAGATATGCAGCAAAACTAGTGTGATTTGGGAAGGTAATAAGATGGATTTGGTGCAGATGCAGTATTATTCACAAGTATTATAAGGGATATTTAAATAGGTAAGTGCACTACAGAGTAGATAAACCGGATAAACTCTGCTCTGATGTTTGAGAAGTGGGTGAGCTCTGTTTACTTTTACTATACGTATTTACCCTTCATTGCCAGGGTGGCCATGTGCACCTGTTTTCAACCATGTGCACCTGTTTACTTTTACTATATTTACCCTTCATTGCAAGAGAAAGGTAAAAGTCAATTGTTCAACTCAAAGGGGAGGTGGACAATGAGCTTATTTCCCAAAAATGGATTTGATTTGATACATCGATGACATATTTCAAACTGATGAAGGGCTAGACCCAAAACGTTTGTCCCTTGTCTGTCGGTTTTATTTAGTTTATTCGGCTTTGTTTAATGCATCCTTGATTTTGCATTCAGCTCTTGTGTGCGACTTCTTTCTTCCTTTTCGCCAAAAATGGAGTTGGAATGTCGCTTTAAGGAGTTTTTATGTTTTCACCACTCTCACCCACTCCCTCTCCTCTCTGAAGGCAGTTCCCTCATTCTTGTCTTTTGTTTGTCAGCAAAACATTTTATTTCTTTTTCTTCCCCACTCCATTGTGTTATTATCCTTTGTATAAAAGAGGTGCCATTCTTTTTTCATGTAATGGCCACAGAGTAAACACCCAATAAATACCCTGCTTCCACCACCCCCTATTGCTCTTGCTTATTGTTGTGCTCAATCTCCTGCTTGTTCCCATCGCACACTCAGCTGTGAGGTGGGAATATTTTGCAAGGAGATGCATGATCACCACACTCCCTGCAGGCTACTGTGAGAAAACAACAACAACACATACCACAACACACCACAACACAACACAACAACACATACCACTTCTCTGAATATTGTCTGGGGGTTTGGGTGTAAGAATAAATCTGCCTGTGGAACTGCTTGTTTTTGACATGTTACAAACATAGTATGCATATTTCAATTGGCAGCAAAATATTAGGCCTATTCTATGTGTTGCTTTTGTCACATGTACAAACCCCAACTCCGATGAAGTTGGGACGTTTGGTAAACAGTGAATAAAATCAAAGTGCTATCATTTTCAAAGCATTCAATCTATTCATTAGATGGAGAATAGTGAAAAGACAAGATATTAAGTGTTAAAACCGAGAAAAAATATTGTATAAAATATTATTTAGTAAACATCCAAATAAGATAAAACAACAAAGAAGAACATTTCAAAATGAATTGTACTGACGGACAATATAGGTGTCCAGGTATAAGATCATCATAGAGAGGCTGAGTCACTCAGAATTAAAGATGCAAAGGGAATAATTACCATAGTTATTACATACATTTTTGAATTCCCTTTGATTTACCACAATTGAGTGTATATAAGACATATTTTTGTTACTAAAATCATTGTATAGGTTCATGACATCATGAAATATATATTGGCTGTAGTCTCACTCTAATTCCTGGAGTGCTAGAGCTATTGAAAATTGACCATATTAAGAATGCTTAATGCATGAAAATGATACAAGGGTGTAACATTCTCCTAAGCACCTGAGCTCACTTGAAATAGACCCAGAAGACATGGGAAACTGTCCTTTGCTTACAGAAGTCAGCAGAAGTTGTAGAAGTCCATTCTTTTTGACAATAATAGAGCATTGCACATCCTGTGCTACAGTAAAAATGGACCATCCAACTTGTGTTAGTGCTAGCTTCAAAAGTCAGCCTCCATGATGGCATGCGGGTGCAGTAGTGCATTGGTTAAGATGTTCTCACTCATCTGTAGAGTTAAATACAGTGCTGAATGGTATAAATGGGTTTTAAACAGCATGAAAAGCTTTTCATGCACTATATTTTGAAGGGAGATCTTCTATTACTGCCACATTGTAAGGTCAAATTGCATTCTCTACTATGTTTTAACAGTTTGGCTCCATCATAAGGACCAGCAGGTGATAAAATGGTGGGATTTTGGTCAAGACCTGTCACAGTGTAAGCACTACAGAAAGGAAAACATTGCAAAACATGACAAGGAATACACCCACCATTTAAGCTGGTGAAATCATGTCCAAGATAGGAATTAACACTGTTTTTTATATAAAATCATCTCATCGGTTAATGTATTTAACTGTTAAGTGTTGTCTTTTGTTTCGTTTTTAGTCTTCCTCGACATTTGCTGCCATTTATTGTCCCCGTCCCAACTCTTTTGAGACGTGTTGGATTTATCAAATTAGAAATGAGTACATATGTCCCCCAAAACAATATTTTTTCTCGGTTTTAACACTTAATATGTTGTCTTTTCACTATTCTCCTTCTAATGAATAGATTGAATGTTTTGAAAATGATAGCATTTTGATTTTATTCACTGTTTACCAAACGTCCCAACTTCATCGGAGTTGGGGTTTGTACAACACTCTAAGCCACTATGTCATAGCAGGAACATTGGTCTGAAACCAGTTTGCTGTAATAGCTCTGTTGACATCGTGCAACCTACAACTCTGTTCTTAAAATCACCTTGAACATTTGTTTTGGAAAGTCTACAGCTCACAAAGTGGTTAGGGGTGTTCACTAGCAGTCTCTATCAAGTTTCAAGGCGAAATATGGCTTCTGTCATGTTTTATTTGCCATTTTGTGAAAGAAAGTGAAAGTGAAACTTAATTTACAAATTGCTACATAAAACATACATAAAACACGACAGATGCCATATTTCGCTACAAAAATGGTTAAGGAACACCAGTGAATACTACTGAACACTTGGTGAATTGCATATTCTTGAAAACAGATGTTAGGTGATTTTAAGAACAGAGTTGCAGGTGCCCATAGTCGGCCATTCTAAAGCTGGTTGAGATCAAATCCAAATCAGTCAAATAACAGAGACTGCAGCAAACATGAAATAGACGGTGAGGGGGATCTCATTGCAGACCACTCAGAAAATGGCCTTAATGTTCAACATGTCTGTGGTGGAGACGGTGGTTAAATAAATACTGAGAGTAAGCTTGAGAATGGTTTCTCTTCTGTAAAATATAGAAAGTGAAACATTGCACTTAGTATACCGGTATGTGTTTAAGCAAAGGAACTTACAAATGAGGACACAAACAAGCTGCTAATGTGTCTCTTGGAAAGGGGTCTGCGAGAGAAGATTGATGAATAGCTGAGCCAAAGTAATAAATGTAAAGTTCCTATATAAGGGGTGCAGTGTAACATCACGTTAATGCACCATACCATCAGCGGGCAACTTGCCCATGTTTTATTATTAATCACTTATTGTGACCAGTCCATCACTGTTACTTATCCTGTCTTGCACTTTATGTCAGTCTGTAAAATGTCCTGTGTATGTCTATGTCTTGTCATGGTATAGAGAGAGAAACGTAATTTCATTTTCCTTGTATGACCAGTGCATGTAAAGAAATTGACAACTAGAAATGCATTCTCACAGAAAATGCTGGAAGCGGGCTTGCCTTTTGGGGCAGAGATGAAACAAAGTACTATTGAGAAAACAAAGCTAAAAGAAATCTTGGAAAACTCCATCCACCCAGTCAGAAGTTATGGGCCAAACAATTCAGCCATCTTGGATTCAGCCATCTTGAAAGTGTTGTAGCTCTGCGTTTTGGGGATATACTAAATGACATACATGGTATTTTAAGTTGGCTAAGGAACACTGCATATGATATAATTTTGAAAATAACAG